>NC_056730.1:386241715-386314215 GCF_019279795.1 Protopterus annectens | reverse complement strand
TACCATTATTATTATTTCTATTTGGGTATGTTTACATGTCAATAATCTCAATGAGAACTTGCATTTTTAATAATTTTATTTTTACTCTTTTGGCTGTATTTTTAATATACATTTTTGATAAATTTATTTATTCAGAGCTTTTAGTGAATGAATAATCTCTCACTTTTAGATTACTGTGTTTATGCACTTTAAACTGCACTTTTTAACAGCACTTTAGCACTTTAAGAAATGTAAATGGGAGGGTTTAATGACATCATCCTTAGATCAGATTATTATTTTGGGCCTTATTTTAAAAAAAACTGCCTTTTGTTTTTGATAAACTTTTTTTTAAACTTATCTGAAGAAGTTCATTGCTGTTACATGAAAGGAAGTGCTCATCTGTGGATAATAAAGGTTTTTACAAGAAGCTTGCAGCTTCTCCTTCTGGCAGCTAATGTAGGTTATGTTTTACAAGTTTGTCATAGTCAACATAAAAGGGAGAGCTGTACTGAAAATTAGTGCCTATTTTCTGCTGTCAAGTAGCTTGACATTTAAAAATGTCATGTCTTTCCTCCTGAGCCCTTTACTACAACTATTTGCTTTGGTACTATAGAGAACTCAGGACACATTCTGCTTTTGAATATAATGTTTTTTTTGTTTTTGAATTGTTACATTTTGTGGCATCACTAAACTTCTGAATTTAAAAATCATGGACATTTTATCGCTGTTATTATTTAATGCAAACTTGTGTGGCAAGATTTCTTGCCCCCAAAAGCTTCATATGAATGCCAACATTTCAAATGAATTATTATTAGCTACAAACAAAGCAACTTACAGACGGAAAATGGGCATAAAGTGTTTGCAATTGTTATCATTATTGCTGTTGTGGGTTACCTTTCTCATCTAACATGATCTGAATGTTATTAGCCAAAGCCATGGCTATTTAAAGGGAACAGTAGTGTGTGTGATTCAGTCTTTGATATTGTTTTGTCCAGAAATGTACTATCATTATGATATTCTCTGTTTCTTTGTGATTTCATTACACTCTGTCTTACATGCTGTCTGATCAGTTTTAACTTGAATATATCCCTGTTGGATAAGTTCTGATTATACTGTGTAGTGACCATAAGTGGCCTCCTGTCAAGTACAGTAACTAATGTTATCGATTAACTCAGCAAATGAGTATACTGGTAGAAGTGGTCCGTCAGGAACTAATGTATATATGTTGGTATTTTGTCTGTGGAACTTAGAATCAAAATGTATATATATATATATATATATATATATATATATATATATATATATATATATATATGTGTGTGTGTGTGTGTGTGTGTGTGTGTGTGTGTAGATCTACTTCAGTAGATTGAACTTTTACAAGTTCGAACCACATATGGCCGAGACCATATGTTCGAACTCATAAAAGTTCGAACACCGAAATAAAAACACATAAAACAAAAAAACCCACAAAACTAAACGTCACACCCCTTACACCCCCTTACTTAAAATAAATATACCAACTCAGATCACACTACATTGCAGAAATGGGAAATCTTCCATTTCCGCTCTTCATGGAGATCTCCATTCAGTCCGATCGAACTTTTACAAGTTCAAACATATGGTCTCGGCCATATGTGGTTTGAACTTGTAAGTATATACGTGTGTGTGTGTGTGTGTGTGTGTGTGTGTGTGTGTGTGTGTGTGTGTGTGTGTGTGTGTGTGAGTTAACTTTATGATCCACTGCAAAGAGCTGCTCATTTGCATTTTCCATTTCTTTCTGCATGGGCCTTAGAATTTAATTTACAATATTGTTACAATGTGTGGCTCACATCTCTGGCTGTGAGTTTAATGGGTTAATCTTATTATATACATGGAGTGCTAATGTGATTGGCTTACCTTGTGCAATTGCATAGGAACATTAAAATGGAATATAAACAAATGAATGAGTGAATGGCTGTGTAAGTTATAGTGAAATACAAGTTATACTTTTCTGTTATGCAGACACTTATCAAGTTTAACAGAATTTGAAGTAGTTGGATTACAACCTTATAGTCATTATTTAACTTATGAAAAAAAAACTTGTTCAAAAAAATGGTAACTGTGATCCTTTAGGCCTTAATGCCCAATGTGCCTCTTTAAGGGCTGCTGTCTGGGCTGTGAAAGAAAGCTTCTTGCTTTGGTATATCATGAATGGAACAATAGGACAGTTGAGACAGAGAAAGCACACCAAGTATATTGTCTGTTGACAGGGGCTAAATTCTGATTCTCATATAACTGAACTAATGTGCCTCTCTGCAAATGATAGAAAGCTTGTAGTAAATACTATAAAATATCCTGCAATTACAGAAGAAAGTGTGGCATATATTTTGTAGTATGTTATTTCTTTATTTCCTTCATTAACTGGGTAGATGCATTGGTCCTATATACTGGACTGTTGTTCAGTCACAAAAAATGCCAAATGGCAAACAAGCAAAGCACAAAATATACACAAACAAGAGCAAACTATGTAATAATATAGTAGTGAAATAATACATCCATACTTATTAACTTGGCACTTCTTTTATCCTATCAAGTATAATTTGTCTAACACATCTGAAAAAAATGCAAAAGTTCAAGAAGCAATATGAAAAAAAACAGAAGCTAATGAAATGCACACATAAACATAGTTGTTTGTCTTTTTGTCTTTTCCCTGTTAGGGGTCGCCACAGTGGAACTCCAGTCCACTAATGATTGGCAGTAAATTTTTCATTTGCATTTGAAGGCTTTCTTCTGTCCTAATTAAGACTTCTATAGAAAATACAAACACATCAGGTGAGCTCAAATATGTAATTAAAATCATATGATTAAAACATAAACCCAACCAATAAACATAGAGATGACATTTACTATAACACAACATTCATAAATTAATATATATTTCTCAATTAAAGTTTTCTTTTCTTTCTAAAACATTTTATGTTTGTATAATCATTTAAGCTTGGAGGGTACCTGAAGACATTTTAACTTGCCATACTAACTTTTTTATAATTCATAAGTAACTTCTAGGTTAGCTATCCTTGTGACCCATTTTAAGCCTAGCCAATTTCCCCTTTAAATGTAAGAATCAAACCCTGTACCCAATGTTTGTGAGGTAAATATCTTAATCACTATACCAGCTCCCAACCATACCTCTCCACCTCTTACAGCAAGAAATCTGGACAAAGCCAATGATAAAATTGTGACAAAGGCTCATACATAGGGGCAATTTTTAAATATTGCTGTTACAAACTTAGTAAGTTGATAGAATAACAGGTTTTGCATTAGCATGGATTTTCTGTTATGAAGTCTGAAATGCAAATGTCTGTCATTATTTTCTAACTTCAGTCTTTAATGATTTGCCACTAATTTGCCAACCCCACCCCCACAATTTTATGAAAAATGGACCAAAAATATGAGGCAAAATCTGGTCATTCTGTGAACAGCTGTACAGTTGACAGATATGCTCCCAACCCATAAGCCTAACTATCACAAGGGTGAGAGTCAACCCTATACCTCATGTCTGTAAGGTAAACAGCTCAACTATTATGACAATTCCCCCTTACATTTTACATGCTAGAAAGGTATCCGGACCACCACCTACCCATCCCCAAATGAAATTGTTATTAGTTCAATCACACAGAAAATAACTTCTTGAGGTTTATATGCAAGGTAAACTGTGTTTAAGGCACTTGAACATTTGTGCTTAAATTGCATGTTCATATATCCTTTGTTAAAGTTTATAAGTGTTTTTATCAGTATTAAAACTTTTACACCACATATTCAGATTTACAATTAAAAATCCATTTGATTCAGAACTGTATGCCACATTTACAACCTCAAAATGTAATTGGGAATAAATTAATCTATATTGGCTACATTCTGCCCAAGGGAAGGTACCATTCTCTTGAATAGTGCTGCAAAAATTTGAAGATCGATAGATAAGAAGCATTTCAATTCTAAAACATCTTTTATTAAGATATTTCAGAGACACACTCACCGGTTGTGCAGGGTCACTGTTACCTAAAACAACCTTCTGGTTGGAGGTTACTTTGTCTTTAATGGCTTTGGCATCAGTGAAGAATATTTAAAGAAACAATTTTTATCAAAAAGCCTGTTCATCTTTCATCTCTGTTGCATTAACTATAATTTATATTAAAATAAGTTTATAATCGGAATTCCAAGCAACACAAATTTGAGCTTCTGCACCCTCCTAAGCATGTTTTGAATAGCACCTTTAACAGAAGAACTCCTTTAGTATGGAAGTTTCTTAAAAAAGAATAATTTTGGATAACCTGCAAGTTGCTGATATGAAATGGGAGGTTGATGTAAAGGTCATTTTATGGTTGCCCATTTCACTTCCAAATCTAAGAAATTAGTAGATTCTCATGTGGCTGAAATTTAAAAGAAAGCAAACTAGTAGTACGAGCCAGATTCAGTAATGCCTACACTAAGTGTACTCTGTTCTGAGTGAATAGACAACACAGACGTAACTCACACCTTCTTCCTCCTAAGTTTAGTTTTCCTACTGACATTCTTGCAGCTTTAAATATTGAAAGGGATTCATAAAGGTTACCACAAAGTGTAGACTACATGTACCCTCAGTGTAGTCTTTCTGAATGACTAGAAAGCACAAAAAAATGTGATAACATTTTTACTGAATACATACCATGTACACTTAGTGTACACTTAGTGTAGGCTTTATTGAATTCGGCCCTGAGTTATTTATCAACAAAGACTTTGTAATCTTTTTTATAGCTTACCCAAATAGAAAGGCATAAATAAAACAGGAATAAAAATATAACCTTTAATTTTTTTTTTTCACATTTATACAAAACTGAGTCCTCCCATTCAGATAAAATAGAATTAACATATCAAGAAACCTTACAGAAGACAACAATGTCTAGTGAGGTGATGGGTTAACATTGTTAGAAAATTATAAGAAACAGGATATGACTTCTTGTGGCCATCTTCTTGTGTTTTTATTCAAATGACTTAATGCCAAAATTAAAATAAAGTATATTTTGGCCATGGGGCATACATGCCTAAATGTGGAGAGATTAAAATATTGAGACAGAGGTGCAGTGTTAAGAAGCAAACTGACTGCAGACACAGAATATTGCCATTGAATCTGGATGAAGTTCTGTATAAAGGCACAGGATAAAAAGGGGAACAAGATGGATTAGTAGGTAAGAAGTAGAATAGCTGATGATAGGTGCAACACCTTATATAATAAAAGTGTTTGTAAATTCCTTAGTTATTAAAGCTAGAATAGCTAGAATACCGGGGAGGGAACACAATCAAATGAAGGGTGAGCATGTTATAACTTATGTTGACTGGGTAGAAGAGACCTCACGTATTCACATAAAAATAAAGCCATCCCCAGGGAAGATAATGGGCTAATCACTCCCCTCCTGGTCAGACTGGGAATATATGTTAGGTTTTCTGAAACGACAAGTCAGGTGAAAGTCTCTTGATGGACAGCCAGCAGAGACTTCTCAGCCTACCTGATAATGCTCACTGTGGTCTATATACAGAAGATATAGTTGCTTAAAACATCTATTTCTGGAAAGGATAAAACTAGAATCACAGAGGTATAAGGAATGCCAGTTGAATAGATCTCATGCAGGTCTGCTCTATTATGAAGAATGGGTTATTTTGAACAAACACAGATCTTTCCAATATCTGACTGTCACTTATCTAACAATCTGACTGACACATAGCTATTAGTCTATAAGGGGGTGGTATTACTGCTAACCAAATTCTATTGTGTGTGTGTGTGTGTGTGTGTGTGTGTGTGTGTGTGTGTGTGTGTGTGTGTGTGTGTGTGTGTGTGTGTGTGTGTGTGTGTGTGTGTGTGTGTGTGTGTGTGCGTACACAGCTAAAATCTTTTATGAAACAGCTTATATGATATTATGAAATTACATTAGACATGTTGCTGGGATCTTAATAGGTGGCCATTTTTAGCATCAGGACTGCGAAATGGGATAGGGTGCAAGGAAATTCCTTCTGTGAAAATGCTTAGTATATCCCAATAAGATCATTTAAAGACTGTGATAAGAATGACAGGGAAAACACTAATAGAATTCATGTAATGTCTTGAAGTTGGCAATGTTAAATAAGGCAAATGGTACATCAGACTAAGTGATGGCTTGTTAATGAGGTGCTTTCTGGGATTTGAATCTTTCTACCTTCATTTGCCTACTTTGTGATCTTGAGCAAGTCATTTAACCAGATTGTGCTTTGGGGCAATTGGGAATTTGGGCTAGACTCCTTAATAAGTTCCATGATTACGTGCCTAGTAACTATCTATGAATCTATTAAATAAGACTCAGTACTGGCAGAGACAATTTTATTAAAATAAATGAACAACAGAGATATAATGCCTCATACAGAACACACATCATGTATACTAAAGCAAGCTAGAACAATTAACTCAAAGCCAATCAGTGCTTCAAAGCCCTATATCTCAGGGCTGGTTTTAAAGGGACGTTGCCGTTTAGTCCCATCCCACTGTTTGCAGCAAGCGTGTAGATCCATTTAACCTCTGAACATTCAGTGTAATTCTTAACATCCCCTCCTCTTACAGACACCTTACATTTCTCTAAAACCATAAATTTAAATGTATGTGAACCTCCTTCCTTAACAACATGCCTAGGTAGTGCGTTTTTAATATCACCTTTGCTAATTGCATTGATATGTTACTTTATGCAATCTCTATAACATATAGTGGTCACACCAGCATAATATGAAGCACACAGATCACACACAGCTAAATAAACCAAATTCCTGGTATTATAATTAGCAGCCAGCTCAAACACAAACAGTCGTCCACTCAAGGGATGTGTAAAAAAATTATCAGTCTTAATATAACTGCAAACATTACACACCCCACATGGATATGTCCCAACATGTCTATCCCTAGCTGCGTCTATACTTAACTTATCAGAAGCAACATGCTTATAGCAAAGCATCCTCTTAAGAGATGTATTATTCTTAAAAACAAACCAGGGTTCACTGTCTGAAATGTCTCTATACTTAGGATCTGACAACAGAATTTTCCAATGCTTTCTAATGATCTCACATGCAGAGTTAACATCAGTCGAGTACATAATAGACATCCTAAGATGACTACACCCAGAACCCTCATCACTCACCACCATATCACTCACATCAAAGTACGGTCTAGCTCTACCATGCCTATGAGAGACAGCATCATTCTGTATTCATACAATATCTAAGTCAGAGTACCCCCATTGCTTGTACTCATTAGTCAGAACATCAAAGAAGGTGTACATGTCACTGTCCCTAGTATGCAACCTTGCAGCCCTAAAAAATTTTCCCCTCATGACATTCATCTTCATCCTTTTATGGTGCATGGTGTGAGCATGCAATTTATTATTCACTTTACATGACTTCTTAAACAAAGTTGTATCTAACCTGCTCCCATTCTTGGTAATGCATACATCTAGATAGTCAATGGTATCGCTATATTGATTGTATGTAAACCTAAGAAAACCTGTGGTGCCTTCTAAATATCTAACTAATGAGGCATGTTCATCTGCTGTACTAGACCAAGCAAAAAACACATCATTTACACATTGGTTATAATGCAAAATCTTATCCAAAAGAAGGGTTACAAGTGTTAAAAATGTATGAAACTTCCCATCTATGAATCTATGCTAGCTTTTAATTGCTTCCCATTAAATGGGAGATGTGGAACACACAGAAAACAAGACTTTTCCAGGATGCAGGGCTAGGCAGGTTCAGTTCTTGATTCTGATCCTGTGAAAGTAGACCCAGGTGTATGTATGAATAATTGCACATAAGTAAGTGTAGAAATTGAATATAATCCATTTCATTTCATTTCTAAATCAAAGTTCTGAATAGTGGCCAGTTCCATGCTTTAGAAAAATGAAGCCTTGGCTATGACCTGGCTGACCTAGGTTTGATTAGGAGCATGTACTGGGGTAGCTGGAAGGGCAATGAAGAGAGATGATAAAGCTATGACTACACATCTTTCTTGGGTGGAGGGTTGAGCACAAATGCATGGGATGTATGCAGTATATTAGATTTCTCAATGGAGAACACAGAACATAGAAAGATGTTTGCTATGATAGGATGCCTTTGAGATTTACATTTCTCATAAAAATGGTTAAAACACCTTGCATCAGCCCAATGTTTGCACATCCATTGGAATCAATGGGCATGTGTAGGTGGATATAGAGACATAAAGAAAAAAATCTAATCTTCCACATCAATAACAGTACCACAATAAGCATGCTCATCCCTCTCAACTAGGAGAACAAATGTTCTGTAGGGGTTTCACTCATGGGAGATTCAGCTGGTCATTAGAATATCTGGGGATAGCTTGATTGTTAGAGAGGGATGGAAGCAAAATAAATAAATTAAAAACAATCTACATTGAAATTAATATTTTGAGCAAAAGATGTTGAACCTATGGGAGCAGATGGAATCAGAAGGTTTGATTAGACTAAAATTTTCATGACAGATATACAAGTTTTAGACCAAGAGAACATAAGAAAAGGGAAGGATAAATCACAATGGGTAGGCAATCAAAAGTACAACTCCAGACCCAAGTCAGGAAGGAAGGTCAGATCACAAGTCTGTAATATGAAAATGAAATTTAAACAAACCCTTGAGAAAATTCCGTAAGTTAAATGATTAGATAAACTGTGATAGCATTAAAATTACCACAACTGAGTAAAGAAGTCTTCTGGGGAAAAAGGGCTATTATGATGATGGAGAAATGTGGAATTATATGAAAAAAAGTTCTATAAAGTTGGAATTCAGGAAGATTTTCATTTATGACTATAACAAGTAAATATCCTGATATGACAGTTCTCACAAATCCCATTTCATTAGATATTTGGTGCCAGTATTATGAGGACAAAACTATAAACCCTATTAGTTGACTTTTCATCAGCATATGAATGATTGAATGGGAAGAGATTATAGAATTTAAGGAAATATATGCAGTCTACAGTAATTTAATTCACTGGGAAGACAGTCATGATGTACCAGCATCTGACTGCAGACAAGGCTGAAGAGCTAGGAAAAATATAAGACAGAATGGTGACATAAAGGACCATTGCTTACTTGTCCCTATTCCAATCAGCTTATATGCAAAGTTTTTGTTGCATGAGTTAATATCCATTTCAGTTGTCTTCTCCAAAGTAACAGACCATTTTACTTGTTTGTAATGGACACACACACACACACACACACACACACACACACACACACAGACCATGTCCTTACAATTGTTGTTGCAGTTACATGCATTAGAGAAATGTATTTTTCTCTGCTTGTTAACAGCAGCGTTCTAAGAACATTAGTTATTGAGGGACAAGACAACGGCAGACTGCAGGTACTTTGTTAAATTCTGTGTTTTTTCCTCCTTCATGTTAGCTGTGCCTTTCTTAAAAGCTGAAGTTAGCAGGTTAGCAAGCGGAGGGAAGGAAATAGTGACTTGTGAAGAAGATTTCAGTTTCTTTGCTTAGATTTTCAGTTACTTTTTTTTTACCAGGCTTTACCTGTACTTTAATACCCCACCCCAAAACACTGAGCATCCAGTGGGAATCACTGATCCTCTAAGCCTGGTATTATGATGATATAAATTGAGAGAACTGAATGAAAGATATCAGTTATTGATACTACTGCATTTAGAAAGAACAGAAGAAACTCAACCCAGTAGCCAGGTTTGTGTAAAGTGATTATGATGGTAAAACTTGGAAACTTTCTAATTAATGGGGGGACCAGTGTGAATGCCTGGTGCAGCATCATACTGTTGCCATGGAGTGTGGCCCCCATGAACCTCTGGCTGTCTTGTGAGCTCTGTGATTGCTGTCTTTGGGAGAAGCATCTGCATTTCCACACACATGCAAACTCCTAACTAAGAGACACACTGCCTGTGTATCTCTCAGCTCATCAGGCTCTTAATACTGCTTATTGCAGCAAACCTAGAACACCCCCCCCCCCGGCCAGGATAGGGGAGCTGATGTTGAACACTCATTCCCCATCCTCTCCCTGTTGCCCCTGGGGTGCAGTAAGATCTTTATCACTCTATGTCACAGGGTCACTATCAGTTTACTTTACTGAGTGTTACAATATCTAATTTCATTTTGCATATATATTTTATATATATATATATATATATATATATATATATATATATATAGATGCACTAGAAACTTTAATGTTATCAAAGTGAAAACCAAATCCTGAGCATAATTCCTGTATGTCATCTCATGTCAGTGGACCTTTGCTTTTTAAGAATTGTAAATCAATGTGTCTGGTAATCATGGATTGTTTTGCCTTGCTCTGGGGTGAAAGGCTGAATATGTGAATATATTAAGAATCACATAAGATACAAAAGCAGGTTTTCTTAGCTTCATGTCCCCATGAAAATGACATTTGTTTGTCCATTTGGTGACTCCGAATGTAATACATAATGCACACTAGAGAGCTGGAACTGCCAAAAAAGCAGGACAATGAAGTTAAAGTAACATTGTTTTATTTACTTAGAACATGTAACGAATGTTAATATAAGCATAAGCTAATACTGTTATTTATTCAAAAAGCTTAGTGTAAAGCAGTAAGGTAAGGTAAGAATAAAAAAAGGTAAGAATAAGGTAAAAACTGTGTCAATGATAGAGATTCAATGGCCAGTGCTTCTGGGAGAAACCTGCTAGTTACATGTTGAATGAAAACATTAAAACATAAAAAATATTAAGAAAGGGGCTCTAATGCACTACAAATGCTACAGTGTCTCTAAAATCATGGTAAATTAGCAGGCCTAGAATCTATTACTGCTTACTAGAAACTTAAAGAAGGAATATTGTTAAAAAAGACCAATGACTAAAGTAAAAGGCAATATCGATAGAAATGGGAAATAAAAAAATATTATGAAAGTTAAGAACAAAGTTACAAACTGATACAAGGAAGAAATGCAGAAAAGAAAGGGTACCTGTGAAATGAGAAATGAGATGAAAAGTTCTCCTCGGTGCTTGATAACACTCAGACATGGGCTATGCAAGCAAATCAGGTGAAGAAGAGAAATACCTCAACAGAAGGTAGAGAAAAAAAGTTAAGGGGCAATTGTAGGGAGTCCTTTATTTTTTGGCTTTGTTATGCTGTACAAGTCTTCAAGGTATGCTGGCTATGGTATGAAGTGAGATGAATTCCACATGTTGAGAATGACAGTAATTCTGGTAATGTTTGGAGAGAAAGAAAATGAATTGTTAACAAACTATGATGCTGGTGTACCTGTTAGCCTGTTGTGAACAGTAGTAACTCTTTGTCTAAGCTGTCTACTGGGTTTAGGAATTATCTTCCACAATTCTTGTTGACTTGCCTGAAATTAAGAGAAAGAGAGAATAAAAGGAACTGTTAAGACTTCTGCATGCCATTCATGTTCCATATTGGGCCACAGTAAACAGTGATGAGCCCAGTATGAATACTGAACTATATTCATTCTTTGTTAATTTTAATATCCAGTCCATCATGCATGTATGCATTGAGCACAGCCCCACTTCCTGTACAAGACCATTGAATAGCCGAATAATCACATCATTGAAAGTAAATGGCTGAACGCAGCAAGATCACACCAGCACATACAAAAAAAACAAAACAAAAAACAGAAAGACGATTTGCAGGAAGGAAACCCATTGTTCCCCACACATATCCTTGTTTCTTATATATCCTTACTCTGAGGTTGCACAAACACACAAATGCACTTTATAAGCACTTACATGAGTGCATGGATCATGCTATCCCTAACAGAAACAAGATGCTATCCTCCAAAAAAAGGAAGCCAATCTGGTGGTCTTCTGCCATAAACAAACTCTACAACAGAAGAAAGAAACTGTTGCAAAAAAGAGTAAAATCCCACGATTGGAGGAACTCCCTGGTCAGCCTCAGTAAGAAGCTGCGATTCCTCTTAAAATCCTCCAAAGCTAGTTATGAAAACAAAATCGCCACTGATTCTAAAGACAACCACAAAGCATTCTATAGCTATGTCAAGAATCTCAGTGGCAACACTCAGATCTGCTCTGAGTTACAGCACAATGTCTCTAAATAAACAGAACCAACTGATATTGCCAACATCCTGGCAGATAGGTTCAGTGCTAACTTTACCCCCCTGTCACCCCTTAAAGGGCCCATCTTTATACCGGAAGAATGCAAAGTTCCTGTAATCACGGCTGCACAGGTAAAAACCTCACTCTCTAAAGCCAAGAACACAGCATTCATGGGACCTGACAACATCCCAGGCTGCCTTCTGCACGAACTACAGAATGAACTGGCACCCCACCTAAGTACCATGTTCAATCATAGCCTCACCTCAGGCTTTGTGCCCATTGAATGGTGCACCATGACGGTTATCCCACTCCACAAAGAGGGAGCTACAACAGACCCTAGGAACTACCACCCCATTAGCCTGACGAGCCTGGTCTGCAAGGCCATGGAGTGTATCATCATGGAACTCATAAACAAAGACAT
The DNA here is from genome assembly GCF_019279795.1 of Protopterus annectens. Taxonomy (NCBI): domain Eukaryota; kingdom Metazoa; phylum Chordata; order Ceratodontiformes; family Protopteridae; genus Protopterus; species Protopterus annectens. Next base: position 386,301,699 of record NC_056730.1, on the reverse strand, counting down.
TGGAGATCTCCAAACTCTGGACCCCACACAGTTCGGGTTTGTAAAAGGCAGATCATGTCTCCTAAACCTGATAGACTCCTTTGAAGTAGTCACCAAAGCCATAGATGAGGGTAAGGTGGTTCACACAGCCTATCTAGATCTTGCCAAGGCATTCGACACCATCCTTCACTCTGGAATTATAGATAAACACTCTGAACTATGTATAAATCCCTATGTCACAAGATGGGTTGCCAACTAGCTTACTGACAGAACCCACACTGTGAAAGTAGCACTCCAAATCAGACTTCAGACCAGTGACAAGTGGAGTACGACAGGGTTCAGTCCTGGGTCCTGTCCTGTTTGGTATCTACTTCTCTGAAGTACAGGCTAACACAGAAGGTCTTTGGCTAACTAAATTCACAGATGACTGCAAACTAGGAGCCATAATCTAAACTCCTAACGATGTGGGCATCCTGCAAAAGGACCTCATTGAGACAGATGCCTGGTGTCAAAGCCATGGTCTCAAACTCAATGCCAAAAAGTGCATTTTCATCCCCTTTGGTAAAAACTTTGTACCCATGAACTACCACATAGGCGGTAGTCTGCTTAACACCGAAAGTGTGATAAGAGACCTTGGGACACAGGTGGACAGTAGTCTCTCCTTTGATAATCACATTGCCACAGTGATCAGGAAATCCTTCTATGTGGCACACCTCATCACAAAAGGTTTCTCATCCAGAAAAAAAGGGGTCATTGTTCCCCTCTACTCATCACTCATTAGACCCATTATAGAGTACAACGCCCCTTTTGGTATGTACCTCACAAGACATCTACAACAACTGGAAAGGCTGCAAAAATACCTCACAAAGAGGATTACTGGCCTCAAACAGATGCCTTATGCAGACCAACTCAAAAAAAACTCCAGCTTTACTCTGTCACATATCGCCTACTCAGAGGCGATCTCTGCCTAACATACAAAGCTATGTCAAACCCAGAGCTGTTGGACATGCTCCACTTAAAGAAATCCCAATCCCTCCAAGTTACACACTCTAGGGACCTAAACCTTGTCACCACAATAAACAGAACATGCTGGAGGGATAGATTCCTGTCCCAGAGACTTCCCATACTCTGGAACAGACTACCTATCTATGTCAAACAGAGCTCCTCATTAGCACTCTTCAAGAAACATTTGATGATTGGATGGATAATAGGAAATTCACCCCGGGGATCACGTCTGTGGTTCTGCTTGACGGGCACAGGAAAATAATTTTCTTGGGTGGCAAAAGCCAGGGTACCTTTTTGGCTAGGCTTGTATAGGCCCTAGGGCCAATAGCCTAGCACCTACCTATGAACCTATGAACCTATGAACATGACAGAAAAGAAAATGTCCCTCTTGAGGTGAACAATTGTGACTATGGATGTTCGAAAAATTCATCTGTTTCTCCAGCTGGCTTGCAGTTAGAGGAACTGGAAGACTGGATATTTTGAATTGTCTGTACATTTGTATGTCTAGTCTGACCACTAAGTACCTGCCCCATAGGTATCTGTAGTAATATCTGCCAGACTCAGATGCAAGCAGTTTGAATAATTTCAATATGTCGCCTATATTAATATAATACATGTGATTGCTAAAATCTCTCCATGTTTGAGAGTTCCCATTAACCTAGCAAATTTCAGAAGGAGAAAGACATCTTTAAAAATAATAGAAGTATTCACTGATAGAAGAGATGTGAAAAAGGTATAATAACTTTTTACCACCTTCGCTCCAAAGATACGATTAAAAAATTATCTTTTATATATGGTGTGAAACAACTGATTATGCATTCAGAAAAAAAGAGGTAGCTGCAAAAGCAATCTAGTATGATATGCCTGTAGTCGGAAACTGTTTAGGTGATGAATTGTAACATAATTAAGAGCATTTGCATTTCCATTCTTCTGATATCCAGTGAAAAGGCTAATGGTATAGAAGTCCTGAATGACAAAAATTGAAAGCTGTTAATTTGTTGAGTTTAATGCTCCATTCATCTGTTGTGAGAACTTTGAATTGTCTGTATTTCTAACCACACAGTTGTGTTCACTCAGAGGTTCTTGTTGTTAGATAAATAATAATTGCATCCAGCCTTGAACTATACAAAGAACCCCAGACTCAAATTAACGACAGTGAAAATGTAGATAGCTTTGTAGCAGGTTTATATTGAATCATTGCACAAGACCAGGAGGTCTTAGGAGCAGCATAGGATGGTTGCGGAAGAAGATGAAGTTCCCTACTAGTCTTAATTTTTAGAATGCAGGATTTCTAAAAAAAAATGCACATTACATTTCCTAAGGCCAACACACATTTACTTTCTGTTTGGGTAGCCTTTTTGTACCCAACATATTTTCAGTTGGTAGAGCTTGAGACTCTTAATCTTAGAGTTGTGTGCTCAAGCCATATGTTGGATGAGTCCCATTTGTCTAACAGTTGGCACAAAGGGTTATGGCTGTGAGCTATAGCTCCTGTTGCACAGGTTTTCATGCCTTCATTTGCCTGTTGCGTGACCTTGAACAAGTCACTTAACAGACAGTGTTTAGGGGTGGATAAAATGTGACACAGTCTCTGATTCTAAGCCCTCATTAAGACCTACAAGCTGAAAGAATGTTTCTGTAGGTTTTGTTTTCCAGGTTATCTTATCTATATCAGAATCATAGCACACATAGCTCTCAATTGTCCAGATTTTCAAAGAATGTCCAAATTTTTGCCTCATATTTTTAGTGTGTTCCTCATAAAATTTGTGGTTTTCTGACAAATAATCGAAGATTGAAGTCACTAAATAAGGAAATACATTTGAGTTCCAGACTTCGTGTCCTTCAGAAAATGCATGTTAATACATATTCTGTTATTCTAGCAACATCCTAAGTTTCTAAGAGCAATATTTAAAATCTGTCCCTATTTTTGGGCCTGTGTCCTCCCCCGCAATTATTTTGCTCATTGTCCAGATTTATTGAGAGAAGAGGTTAAGAGATATGATGGCACATGATTGGCTGGCTTGGGACTGTAATTGTATTGTCTGTTGCTGCAAGAAATCCTTAAGGTTTTGCACTTTACTGCTACACTTCTCTAACAAGACCTTTTGGGAAGTCACCTCCCATTTCAGCTCTGTATTGTCTGTCAGCACTTTAGAAATCAATGCCATTAAGTTATCCAGCTTAACACTAACATCTACAGCTGCAGTGAGGGGCAGGGACCTGAAAGCAGCTCTTCAGACATGCCTGATGTTGTTAAAGGTGGCAGGTAAACAAAGGTAGGTATTGAGCAACCAGGGCTGCAGAGATCTGTTAATGGGGACAGACACATATTGCAGCATTTAAAAAATCAGTAGAATGACTACAAAATGTAATTAAAACCATTGCTATGATTGGAGAAATTCTGGGAAGGAGTTCACTCCACTGGGCATGCTCAGCCCCCCCCCAACTATTTGAGTAAAGTTGCACTGCATTGCACTACTGAAATACTTGATGAAGAATATGCCAGTTTCTAACATTATTTTTTTTTATTTTCCTGGAGAGTAGTGCGATATTTAAAAGAAAGATCAGGGGAAAAGTGTACAGTCTTGACATGTGCTTCCAGAAAGGTCCATTTAAGAATTGAACTGGTTGTTTATAACTAACCACACCTTCAAAATGAATGAATGGTAAAACTCCAATGGAGAAATTCCTGCAAACCTTGTTTCCTCTAGTACTGCAGTCTAAGTCCATTTCAATGAACCAAATGCACCCCACCCCCCTGCCAATTATATATTTTAACTCTGAGATCGAGTAGTCCCCAAGGAAAGGGAAATTTCCAAACTCCAAGAAAGGAACCACTGCAGTAAAAGTACAGCACTTAAAAACAATGATGAGAGAAGTAAACAAAAAGTACATGACCACCATGGCTGAAAACAACCAATTTAATTAAACTCTGTTAAAAAAGACTTGGTGTTGTATGATAGCTGAAGCAAGCCAGTTTCAGGTACATCTTGTCGGAGAGACAAGTTCATATATATGTATATAAAACACACACACACACACACACACACACACACACACACACACACACACACACACACACACACACACACACACACACACATCTATATATATCTATATATATATATATATATATATATATATATATATATATATATATATATATATATACAGTGTATATAAAAACTTTACACACCCCTGTTAAAATGACAGGTTTTTGTGATATAAAAAAAATGAGACCACAATAAATCATTTCAAAACTTTTCCCACATTTAATGTGACCTGTAACCTGTACAATTCAATTGAAAAACAAACAAATCTGTTAGAGGAAAAAATATAAAAAATAAAAAAAGTACAATATGCTGGTTGCATAAGTGTGCACACCCTTAAACTAATACTTTGTTGTGTGTGCACACCCTTAAACTAATACTTTGTTGAAGCACCTTTTGATTTAATTACAGCATTCAGTCTTCTTGGGTACACACCTGGCATCAATTAAAGATACTGATTATCCACAAATAAATTTCAACTATCCTAGTAGGATTTTCCTGACAATTACTCAGTAACTTGCTACAGCAAAAGCCATGATTCACAGAGAGCTTACAAAGCATCAAAGGGATCTCATTCTTGAAAGGTATCAGTCAAGTGAAGGGTACAAAAAAAATTCTACTGCATTGGATATACCATGGAACACAGTGAAGACAGTCATCAAAAAATAGAGAAAATATGGGACAACAGTGATGTTGCAAATAACTGGATGTCCCTCCAAAATTGATGAAAAGACGAGACAAAGCTGGTCTGGGAGGCTGCCAAGAGACCTACAGCAACACTGAAGGAGTTGCAGAAATTTTTGGCAAGTACTGGTTGTGTACTACATGTGACAACACTCTCCCATATTCTCCATATGTCTGGACTATGGGGTAGGGTTGCAAGAAAGAAACCTTTTCTTACACAGAAAAACATCCAGGCTCAGCTAAAATTTGCAAAACAATACATCGTCTCCGAAAAGCATGTGGGAAAATGTGTTATGGTCTGACGAGGCCAAGGTTGAACTTTTTCTCCACAATTCCAAAAGGTACATTTGGCACAAAAACAACACTTTGCATCACCAAAAGAACACCATCCCCACGGTGAAGCATGGTGGTGGCAGTATCATGCTTTGGGGTTGCTTTTCTTCAGATGGAACTGGGGATTTAGTCAAGGTGGAGGGAATTATGAACAGTTCCAAATACCAGTCACTTTTGGCCCCAAAACTTTCAGGCATCTGCTAGAAAGCTGAAGATGAATTTCACCTTTCAACATGACAATGACCCCAAGCATGCATCCAAATCAACAAAAGAATGGCTTCACCAGAAGAAAATTAAAGTTTTGAAATGGCCCAGCCAGAGCCCAGACCTAAATCCAATAGAAAATCTGTGGGGTGACCTGAAGAGGGCTATGCACAAGAGATGCCCTCACAATCTCACAGAGTTGAAGCACTTTTGCAAGGAAGAGTGGCCAAATATTGCCAAGTCAAGATGTGCCATACTGATTGATTCCTACACAAGAAGACTGAATGCTGTAATTAAATCAAAAGGTGTTTCAACAAAGTATTAATGCACACACAAGAAAGTATTAGTTTAAAGGTCTGCACACTTACACAACCAGCATATTGTATATTTTTTATTTTTATATTTTTCCCCTAAGAGATTTGTTTGTTTTTCAATTGAATTGTACAGGTATAGGTCACATTAAATGTGGGAAAAGTTTTGAAATGATTTATAGTGGTCTCATTTTTTTATATCACAAAAACCTGGCATTTTAACAGGGTGTGTTAACTTTTTATATCCACTGTGTGTGTGTGTGTGTGTATATATATATATATATATATATATATATATATATATATATATATATATATATATATATATATATATATATATATATATATATATATATATATATATATATATATATATATATCATCTTCTTTCGGCTGTTCCGTTAGGGAGCCACAGCGGATCACCTGTTTCCATTTCTTCCTGTCCTCTGCATCTTGCTCTGTCACACCAACCACCTGCATGTCCTCTCTCACCATATCCATAAACCTTATCTTAGGCCTTCCTCTTTTCCTGTTACCTGGTAGCTTCATCCTTAGCATCTTTTTCCCAATTTACTCCGCATCCCTTCTCAGGACATGTCCAAACCAACGTAATCTTGCCTCTCTGACTTTGTCTCCAAACCTTCCAACCTGGGCTGATCCTCTAATATACTTATTCCTAATCCTGTCCACCCTCGTCACACCCAGTGCAAATCTTAACATCTTTAACTCTGCCACATCCAGCTCAAACTCCTGCCTTTTTGTCATGCCACTGTCTCCAACCCATATAACATAGCTGGTCTCACTACCCTCTTGTAGACCTTCCCTTTCACTCTTACAGGTACTTGTCTGTCATAATTCACTCCTGACACTCTTCTCCACCCACTCCATCCTGCCTGTACTCTCTTCTTCACCTCTCTTCCACACTCACCGTTACTCTGAACTATTGACCCTAAGTATTTAAACTCATCCACCTTCGCCACATTTATATATGAGTACTGCCACATTTGTCAAATTGTACTTTGGTTGATTTGGTTGATATCTTTTTTTTTTTTTACCACCAGGAATTTAGTTTATCTCTCATTTTGTACAGTATACTCTGCTTTTTACATAGGGGAGACATATCGCTGATTGAAGGAGCTGATACTCGAACATGCTAGAGATGTTTGTTAAGAATGAGAATGCTTTAGCATGACATATTGAAAGAGAAGGTGATCATTATGGGTTTAGGTTACTAGTTTTAGAAGTGATAGAAGTTGACATTAGGGGTGGTGATCTTGGGAATAGAACAGAGGTTAGAGAACAAGCCTGAATCCTCCCGTTACAAGCGGATAGGTTTCCAGGCTTTAAGGAAACTGTTTCTTTAAAACCAGCTTTGAAAGCTTAGCCACTCCCACATTGATTTTTAGCTTGCTTAGTTGTTTTATAATGCTTTGTATATATTTTTATTATACTATGCGACTGTTTTAGTAGCAGCTGCACTATTGTATGCTGTGTAAACGTGACTTTTTTAGTTTTTATGTACTTTGAAGTTTGGTTATAGGACCTGCTTGTCTGAATGGATTTGGGAGGAAATTATGTCAGAATTTAATTGGTATATTATTATCATCATCATGGCTTCTGTTATTATACTGTCTGATGAAGCAATCTGTGCATCATGAAAGGACTTACCATTTGTTTTTTCCTTTTTAACAGAGTTTAATTAGAAAGGGAAATTTCCCCTACATGGGGACTGTCACTCTTGCATACTTGTCGACCATCTCCTTAGTCAACCAAATTGTTTAAAAAAAGAGATATCGGCCAAAGTACCTTTTGACAAAGGCGGCAGTACTCATGTATGTGTGTGTGCATGTGTTTTTGTGTGTGTGTGTGTGTGTGTGTGTGTGTGTGTGTGTGTGTGTGTGTGTGTGTGTGTGTGTGTGTGTGTGTGTGTATGTATGTTATACACATATATATAAACTTGTCTGTCCACATATTGTACCTGAAACTGGCTTACTTCAGCTATCATACAAGACCAAGTCCTAAAACCCTATCAAAAGCTACAAATACTGCAGTGATAGGTCTGACAGTATCCCTGGATGCACCTTAAATAGCATGGAGCATGATTTAGCCACATCCCTAACAACACTGTTCAGTCTTAGCCTCCATATAAGTTTTGTACTAAAGATATGGAGAACAACTACAGTCATTCCCCTGCATGAGGGAGGACCGTCCACAGATATAGGCAATTACAGAACCATAAGTCTGACCAGCCTCACATGCAAAGCCATGGAAAGACTTATCTGGAATTAATCAATTAAGACATAGGGAATCTCCAATCACTTTGTCCATCTCAGTTTAGATTCATCAAGGGCAGGTCATGCTTTCTCAACTCTGTGGATTTTTTTGAAAAAGTCACCAATGAAATGGGTGAAGGTAAAGGTACACACCACATACCTCAACTTTGCCATAGCTTTTGACTCAGTCCCTGACTCACGCATAGTAGAAAAGCTAAACAAACTGGGGATAATCCCCTAAGCCACCCATTGGCTTATTAACTGGCTCACAGGTAGGATTCAGGAAATTAAAATAGGGAAAGTTACCTCTAAAAAGAGAGCAGTCATTACTGGAGTCCCCCAAGTTTCTCTGATGGGACTTCTCATGTTTGGCATCAACTTCTGTGAAGTAAAAGCTGATAAAAAGGGCTCTGGCTGACTACATTTGCAGATGACTGGAAGCTAGGAGCAGTTATTGAATCCCCAAATGACTTGTCCATCCTGGAAGAAGGCTTTTCACAAATAAATTACTGGTGCCAAAATCATGGACTGAAACTAAATGTCAAAAAATGCATTACCTTATCCTTTTGGAAGTCATTTACCCTGGGGAACTTCCACATTGAATGGACCTATGTCAGATGATCAAGTTTTCAGAAACTCGAAATTCATATGGTCAAGACCATATGATCAAGATTCTGAAAACTCAAAAACAAAAAAAAAAAAAACCTCCACAAAACAAAAAGATCGACCTTTTTTACATTTTTGTAGGAGGGCAAGCCCCTCTGCATCCCATATGTGGGGGGCTGCACTCCCACCCCACCACAAATTATATATACCAACTCCGAGATCTCACTACAGTGAGGAAAAGGGTAAATTTTCTAGTCCTCACTGTACCATGATCTCCATTCAAAAGCTTTGAGTTTTCAAAAATTCGATCATATGGTCTTGACCATATGAATTTCAAGTTTCTGAAAACTCGGTCAACTGATAGGGACCCCATTGACTATATGCCTCTAAGAGTAGACCCAGTTGTTCTGGATTTAGTAAATTATGTGGACAGTCATCTTTTGACCAACATGTGTTCATTGTCATATGAAAGTTTTTCTATATTTCGCAGTTTATAAATACAGGGCTTGTGTCTAGATATAGGTGTGCAATTGTCCCCATTTACTCAACCTTATTAGGCCAGTCATTGAGTGTAATAGTCCATTTGGCATGTATGTGTCCAGACATATGAAACAACTGGAATGCCAAAAGAAATACTTACTAAAAGAATACAGGCCCAAAAAATATGTCCTTTATAGACCAACTTAAAGCCCTGTCACTATATTCGGTATCCTACAGACTGGTAAGAGGTGACCAGATTCTAGCATACAAGGCATCCTTTGATTCAATATTGATGGATTTACTACACATCAGCAAGTGAAATGACATCAGAAATATTTGGTCTAGGAATCTAAACCTATCTGCAACATCAGCAGAACTATGACTCACCAGCCACATAAAGCAAAGATCATCCCAGTCCATATTCAAGTTCAACTTGGAGCTATGGATGTGAAACAGAAAATTTACTCCAGGCCTGCCCCCTGTACTACTAATGGACAGAGTCAGCTCTTAAATACTTTATCCCATGCACAGTTCCCCTTAAATTATCAATGGTATGATCCCATTTATTCTCACTAGGGGTAATAGGATGAGTAAGGCCAATCTAACAGCAAATAGGATAGGTTAATTCAAGTGGGAATGGAAATCAAACTAGAAGTAGATAAAATCAAGCAGCAACTGAATGTGCCAAAAAAAAAAAAACAAAAAGCAAAAGAAAGACTATAAGGAGAAGGATCAGATGAACAGGCAGGAAATGTGGAAAATGCATAAAAATGCAGGTCTTTCAGGAATATTTAAATAATAGACTAAGAGGTTCATAGGTTACTACTAGGCTAAGTGCCCTTGTGAGCCATTGTAAGCCTAGCCAATTAGCCCTTGTGAGCCTCAAACCCTGCACATTGTGTTTGTAAGGCAAACACCTTAACCATTAGGCCATCCTCCCAATCCCCCTACCTTTAAGCTTTGGGATTGGCTCCTTGGTTTTCCATCTCCCAGATTTTCCCCCAGTCATCTCCCATGGACCTTCCCACCATTGTCTCTAACTGCCTTTAAATAATTGACCTGTTGAATGTAATGCATTAGAACAAGAACACTCATCCATCTACCTGCTTAACTGAATTAATTACTGGAAAATTCAGCAAGGTGTCTTTATTCCTCCAACAGGGAAGGTATCAGAGAGAGAGAGAGAGAGAGAGAGAGAGTCTCCTAGATCTGCTAGCTAAATTGATTTGATCTGGACTAATACTTTATACTCAGTTTCTTGTTAGTTCTATCACCCTCTGGGTCACAGGTAGGATACCAGACTTCACTCAAGCCCACTGAATTACCTCTGTCCACAGCAGAATAAGAGGATGCTAGACACACGTTACACAAGAAGTTTTCCTAGTTATGGTGGCAGAGAGATCCTTCTGTACAGAAATGCCTAAGTCTGAGTTTTGTCTTCTTCTCCTCGTGTCTGTATAGTTAGTAAACTACCATTCTTGCAGATCATCTAGGATAAGATTATAAGATCCATATGCTTTTGGTTCAAAGGTTTAGACATCACTGCAAAATACAAAGGCTGTACTTGTGACTTGCTTTTCACCTAAGACAGAAAAGACCTTTGTTTTTACATACATTTTCATTGTCCATGTCCTGACACTTAAAAACACAGTTTCTGGTATAACCCTATTCTGCACAATTATAATTGTTCATACAAATTTACATCCTAGCCAATGTCAGAACATGTATCAAAACTAGTGACAAATTCTTTGGTTTCAGAGTCCACCCCATGGAATACCTTTTCCCAGTAAGGTACATAACTATTTTAACCACAGTACTGGAATATGTCATAATACCATTTGTGATGAGCAGATCCATGGGTTTCATCATCTGTAGTTCTTAAATAAGGGCACCTACTTCTCTGTCCAGCAAATGCTACTCTCTGTTGGTTACTGTGGGTACCTTGCTCTTCTGTTGTAGTAGAGTGCACCAGAGTGGCTAAAAGCTTTTTCTGCTGCTATGCTGTGCTTCCCTTTCTTTTTACTGTCTGCATACCATACCTTTCAACTTTTTTGCCCAACAATTTTGGCCAAAAATAATAGTGGGACAAAGGATAAAAATCAGATCAGTTTTTAAGTATCATTCTAAGTTACTTAAAAAGTTAATATAACAACAGCTTTTTTATCACGTGCATTATGTGAGTAAATGTGAAGTATGAAAATAATGTCTGGCATTACTGACTGACTGAAATCCTCAGTAATTTGCCAGAAAAAAAAATATGTTAGATGGGGCAAAAACATGAGGCAAATTCAGGGTCATTTTGAGAACTCATGGGCAGTTGAGTGCTATGCACTGTTGCTGCTGGCAATTTATTGCGCTTGCCAATGCTGAACATAAAGTCTATCCTAGCCTTGTTGTTGCATTCCTGTTTCTTTTGATAGCAAATGTCCTTTCATGATTTCCACTCCCATTCTGGACATTTGAAAGGCATGCTGTCCACTCACTTATCTGGTTGCCTGCCAGGAAGAAGAAAAAAAAGTTAGTTCACAGTTTTCTAGTTACTACTGTTCACCAGCCATCTCGATGATCAGGCTACTTAAAAAACTACCGAAGAGTTCTTGTTAATTTTAAGTTTTTCTTAGCATTATTATTTTGCTCTGTCAATAAGACAGGTCTCTCAGTCTCCACGTCAAGCACTTTCTCAATCATGTTCAGATATGTGAGTGGAGGAACCACTCATGATTTTAGGATGATAAGGTCACCTGACTATCACAAGATCCTAACTGTCTCTTCCACATTTCCAGTTGCATCTGCCATCATAACTTCTGACACTACATGGAAACAATACCTTTTTTAGCTTTTTTGGCTGCCTTTTTTGATATTGGAAGATGTACTGCTAAACAAGATTCAGTAAGAGGAGTACTCTTTCAAATGTGTTCAGCTCCGGCAATCCATTTTCTGACTTCAACCCATAAATGTTATAGAAATCTTTTTCATGCATCAGGTTTGTTTTGCAGATCAGCAAAAAGAGAGCATACTGCCCTTTGCCAAAGCATAAGTCCACCATCATTTTAGCTTGCACATCAGCTTCACAAGAACAGAATATGTAAGTTTACTGGATCCCAATGTGATTAATTGAATCTTGCTTCATTGCCACGTGAATATTTGCAACACAACAAAAACAAAAAGCCATACTTCAAACACTCAGCGAATTGTAATACACCCCCGGATTTACTAATCTTCCATGCAGGACTAGCTTAGTCCTGCATGGAAGCGCCCATTTAGAAGCAGGACGGCAGGGCACCATGCATAGTAATGAGGCACACTGCCTGAGCTCCTAATCTTACATGGAGCATGTAGGACTGCAGGGGGCATGTCTGAGAGCAGAGTTCTCAGAATATACATGCCCCTGCAATGAAGAACAGCTGAAAGGGCTAAGAAATGAGCAAGACCGCTCATAGGTGTCTGCATATCCCCACCAACAGTCCCCAGTGTACAACAGCAAGTATACATAAATAAAATGAAGAAACCCTTTTCTTTTTTTAAATTCCAATTAAAACTAACTGTAGGTGCACGGGTGTGCCCAACACTTAGCTATGGTTAATGCAGCTTAAATGGCTGAAGAGAATAACAAGGAAGATATATGCAAATGAAGCAGCATAGCAATAGCATAGTGGGCAGAGCATTCGCCTTATGAGAAGGCATTCCCGGTTTGAGTCCCGCTGCAGCACATTCCATGGCAAAGCAATGTTATGACAAATATCTTTGTTGCATAACCCACTAAATAACATATATGTATGAACTTGAGTACTGCAGTAAATGCACGTGAGGTGTCAGTGTCATAATGAATAAAGCACTAGTAAGCAGGTATAAGCACCAATAAGCAGTAGTAAGCATATATAAGCACTAGTAAGCGGGTTTAAGCCCGTTTGCACAGGGGTAAGCAATGCGCACACACAGGTTAAGCAATTTTTGAAGCTAACTCTCTGTAAGCATATATAACTGGAGGTTAGCATTGCTTACTCTCACGCAAACCCGCTTACAAATGCTCAAAGTGCCTTAATCACTCTGTATCCAATGGCCCTTGTTTTGCCCATCAACAAAATAAACAGCCTTACAGGTCTTGAACCCAGGACCCTATACACTATAGTCACAGTAGTTAACCACCAAGCCATCACAGAAGTACAGAAGAATGAGGTATCAGCAGACAAGTCTTCACTATAGTAAAATCAAACTGAACCTGTGAAAGGAATCGGTATACAGACATATGTTCTATAAGCCACTACATAACATAAATATGTGAACTGGAGTACAGCAGTAAGCCCAGACGTCAGGTGTAATTGTAATAGAGTGTTGAAGTCCCCAATAAAACACAAGGACCCCATACAGTGTACATACACATGAATCATGGATACCAGGCATACATATAAGATGTAATGAATAATAAATCAATGCCAAAAAGGAAATATAATGCAAAGTCAAATGTAAGCAATGCTAAGCATTGAACAGGCCCGCTTAGGAGGTGTAAGCAATGTGAAGACCAGCTAACTCAATGTGCCCAGTGTTATATCCTTTTAAACAATGCCAACCATAGGTAAGAAGGTTTCCCCATAGCTTAGCCTTTTCAAAACCGACCAATCATGAAAAAGTGCGGGAAATCAGCCCTACTTATACCCAAGAGGTGGGAATACATCTGATAACTGGTTGTAGCTTCTCTTGCAGGCACTATGTCAGGAAGGGCAGATGGTGTGCGCTTTCAGGTACAGTATTGGTTGCATCCAGGAGTCCAGAGTCATGGCAGGACTCCTTGTTAGAGACCATGAACAGAGACTGCTGCAGAGCCAGTACCAGGACTCCCAATATAAGGTGGATGCCTGGGACCGTCTCACCCATGACCTCACCAGGGCCACTGGCATACCCCGAACTGGTGAGCAGGTTAGGCATCACTATGCTGACCTGAAGCTGCATAAGGGGGACCTCTTGGACCAGTGGATCCAAAAGGCTAGAACGGCAGGGGATGTTCCAGTTGTGTGTAAGTATCAGTCCACTACCTGTTTAATAATTGCCAGCTCATGTATATTATGGATAAAATATTTCTCTTATGTCCTCCACAGTTGCAGTCAAGTGGGCCGCAAGCCAGGAGGCCCAGGGCAGTTACCTGGAGAGGTTGTGATGCAAGGCAGGTCAGTAATACTCTTGCATGTACTGTCATAGGAAATAAATCTAAAAGTATTAGTAAATTAATTGCCTGTATAAAACCTGTATTGTTTAAGGCAAGTACTGCATACACTTGAGAATATGGTAGGAAAAGACTCATATAGTATGTATGTAGATAAAGCGTAATAGCCTGACAATAAAGGTCTAACTGCTGGACTGCATGTGTATACTCTGGTATCATATGGTAATGTAGATTTGCATTCACGTAGTAGTACTGTTGCAATAAGCATTGCTACCCACACTGTGCACCATAAATAGAATGTGCAGGAATGCCTGTATATGACTGATGTAAACCCCAGAGGCCATTTAGTACAACTGAGAAACACATAGAAAACAGGGAAAAGGCAGACAACAAAACCTGAATAGCACATGCAACTGAGATGTGAACTGTTGTTTTTTTTAGCACAAACAGCCATGGTTTGTATCCTGCCAGTGGTAGTAGCCTGCATACAGAATCATACCCCACAACTGTATAGATATGTCCAGAATGTCCAGTAAAGTGGCCCTTATCTGTTGCCTGTCAACCTGTCCCCCTGTGAAATCGGTGGGATGATCCCAGATGTACAGGCAGCAAACAGGAAATACAACTGATTGAAACACATCTATAAGAACAACACTGGCACACTAGCAATTCCAAAAACCTTATGAGACTAAAAAGCCACATTTGTCCCATTTATACCCCATCTTGTGAAGCAGTGGCCAGAGTGTGTACAGTAACAGAGTGAGATATATGTGCATAATAGTAATGTGGAATCTGGTACTGTGTGTGGCAACAATCAGGTAGTGCTAACAAACATTTTTCCCACAGGTCTGTCAGATACCAACACTGTGCCCATAAATACAAGAATGATACCCTGTACTGGTACTGTTTACATTGGTATTGTATGTCATTGTGAGTGATGCAGTTGCTCTTACTAATGAGGTATTACGCATCACTGTCACCTACACTGTCCTACAAAATATAACTGTCTAGGAAATCTGTATAATAGTGTTGTAATACAAGGTCAGAATGCAAAAGCACAGGAGAATTATAGAACAGAAAGCAGATAGGAGATATACAGCAATATCTATATAGCACACACAACTGTGATGGACAGTGTTTAAGTTGTAGGAGACACAGCCATGGTCTGAATTCTGGGAGTGGAAGTAGGCTGCATACAGAATCATACCCCACAACTGTACAGATGAGACCAGAATGTCCATTATATGGGCCCATATCTGCTGCATGTCCCCCTGTCCCCCTGGCAAGTCTGTGGGATGATCCCAGATATTTAGCCAGCAAACAGGGAATACAAGTGATTGTCTAACATCTATGTGAACAAATCTGTCACTGTAGCAACTCCCAAAACTGTTAGGAGAGTAATACGCCAAGTATGTCCTATCTACACCCCCATGTTGTCAAGCTGTGACCAGAGTGATATGTATGTGCATAATACTAATGTGTATTCTGGAACTTAGTGTGGAAACATTCAGGTAGTGCTAACAAACATTGCTCCCACAGGTACATTGGATAAGAACACTGTGCTGAGAAATAAAATCCATTATACCCTGTACTGGTACTCTTTACTCTGGTATTGTAGGGAACTGTGAGTGTTGCAGTTTCTCTGAATAATAAAGTATCACTAATCACTGTCACCCACTCTGTGCTACATAATATAACTGTGTAGGAAAGTGTGTATATGTGTGTGTCAAGTCACTAAAGGTTGGAGAGGGCAATATTCTAGATATGTCCTGGTACACCTGCATGTGGTCAACACATGGCCAGAGTCTGTGCAGAAAGAGTTGGATAGCCATGTACACAACATCAACCCAGAATCTGGGAGTATGTGTAGAAACAGTTAGTTAGTGTTAACATACATTCCCTCCACAGGTATACCAGGTAAGAGGTGTATACTGCAGGTAAAACCAGTTCATGTATAATGATGGCGACAGCCATATCACTGTCCAAACTAAGGCTATATGGTAGTGTAGTAAGACTTGTAAGGTACAGATAACAGCACTGACTAGGAAAGTAATGTGGACTGCAAAAATATACTAGTTGTTAATTGACATATTTCTCTCCGCCCCACCATATCTCCAACAATAAACAGCATACCCACCCCAACCGGTATGTAATGACTCCAATGTTCCGATAATGCCCTATTGTTTGATAAATATTTTAATTGTTCCCATGCATGTGCCATATTGACTTATTCCAACATTGGTGACATGGTGCGATCAATGTTTCTGCATACTGTTCTTAATACTATTGTGGTCACATATATGCATGTGTTCTGTTTGCTATGCAACTGTTCCATATCAGGTGTCTAGGTTAATGGCAATATCTATGCATGCTGTTATATCTAACCCTGGAATATGTTGAATATTACTAACCCACATATGATGATAAACTCTAAGCACTCTAGCATGTTTGGGAAGGCCGGTCCCAGCAAACCCACCTCAGCTGGCCATGGCACTGGGCACCAGCATGTCTGGGGCCCAACCTGGGATTTCCCTGTCCGTTGGTCCTGCACCACCTTTGGGTGGAACCACCTCAGGGGATGGGGCTCGCCCCCCCCGGAGAGTGGGTGTGGACAGGAACCTGTCACCCATCGTCAGGTCCAGGTCATGGTGCGTAGCGAGCTCGACTAGCAGCTTGGTGATCTGCTACACCAGCTCGATGGCTGCATGTCACAACTAGAGGTTCAGGCTTGTCCTGCAATGCATCCCTCAGCACAGCTACCCTTGGGGTTGTGAAGGTACAGTGCTGACTGGCCATGGGTGGGGACCTCAGTCCCACTGTTTCCACTAGGGGGCTCATGGGCTTCCGATCCCCCAACACCCCTCCCCATCAAGGTGTCTATCCCCACATGTGTCACATACTGCCCCTGTATGCATCTTGTTTGTCTTGTCTGTTAACCTACCCAACCTACCTCCCCAAATATACCTACTATCCCTCCAAAACTTCCCACTCTCACCTGAAAAAAAAAAAAAGGCAATATGTTCCCCCCAAAATTCTTGCCCCATACATAGCTGTCCAATTCGCACACATGTCCACTGGACACATATAGTCTGGTCTAATCGGCATCACAACTTATTATTGTTGTCCTCACCCCCTCCCAGGGGTTTGAGTGTCAAAATCTACCTTCAAATTCAACGTATATGCACAGCTGTTGCTGCAGAAGAAATGGGCAGCTATGGACCTTCTCCCCACCCTTCCTGCACATCCATAGCTATGTTCCCTACTGTCTTTCCCTCTTTGTGCCCCTTTTTCACCACTTTCCTATCAACCCTTTTTTCTTTTCTTTTAAAGAAATTAGCACAGGGGTAAGTGGGAGTAAGCACTTTTAAGCAGCAGTAAGCAGGTTTAAGCCTGTTTGCATGGGGGTAAGCAATGCCTACACTGGTTAAGCAATCTAGAAGCTAACTGAGTCTAAGAAACTGTAACTGGAAGTTAGCAGTGCTTACCTCCGTGCAAACCCACGCAAACCTGCTTACAACTGCTTCAAAGTGCCTTAATCACTCTGTATCCAACTGCCCTTGTTCTGCCCAGAAATAAAATAAACAGCCTTTGCAAGGCTCGAGCCCAGGACCCTGTACACCAGAGCCAAAGTTATTTACCAGTAAGCCATGTCAGACACACATACCCCTTATGTTTTCACAAACATATCATCCAGCCCAGTCATTCAACAGTACAGGGAATGTATTCCAACATGTAGATGTATGTGTGTGTATATATATTAATATTTAAACAGATACAACATATCTATATATGTAGATATAGATATATATATATATATATAGAAATATATACACACACACAAACACACACACATATATATATATATATATATATATATATATATATATATAGATATATACACGTATATACATATAAATGAATACATCTATAGATATATATTTTTACATCTATATGTCTAAATATATACAGCAAGTTATATATATGTAAGCAGATATATATATGTATATATATATATATATATATATATATATATATACATATATATATATATATACATATAGGACATAGTTATATATATGTAAGCAGATATATATATATATATATATATATATATATATATATATATATATATATATATATATATATATATATATATATATAGGTATATACAGACATACATCTGTAGATAACAATGGAAACATAACAAAAACATATATGTCTACATGCACTGTTAATGGGGTTGAGAAGCCCCAATCAAAATACGTCTTGTACGAATAGGTATACCCCCCACAGCCAAAAATGTCTGCCCTGCAATACACTACCAACTGTTGCAGATCCCATAACCAGGCCCTGACATAACATGGGCACAAGTTATTTACAGTACTCCATCCCACCTGTATGATGCCAGGCTGGTTTCAGTAACATCATGCAGTACAGTCTGGCTCCCATAGAGAATGTACAATGTGGAAGCTAGCAACATCCCTAGGATACATATACACAGACACATATATGCAGATACAGATATATATCTATCTATATATATATATATATATATATATATATATATATATATATATATATGTAACTATGCATACACACGCAGAGATATGTATAGTAAAATACATATGTAGAAAGTGCACACAGTATGGAACACCACTATGCCTACCGTTACCACCTTAACAGCTGGACACTGTATGAGCCACCCATACAAATGACAATCATTGCCTGCAACATATACCCACAGAGAGGTCAAAGGATATAACATCGCACACAAGTTTGCATAAATGGGGAAGCTTTATTTGTGTAGTATTAAAGTTGCATATGCCATGGCACATAGCTGTTTAGATACTGACATCCATATAAACAGAGTAATGCAACTGTGAACAGTTATACGACTGCAGTAGTCCGGAAAGGTTTACAAATGTTGCTGTCCAGGCCGAGGCCTTCAAGTAGTACAATAGTAAAGACAGACTGGGCCACAGGATACCAAACAATCAACAGTAAGTAATGGAGATATATAGTTCAGCAGCCGCTATCTACACTCTGTACACAATCCCTAGGGGGTAAAGAACTCAGTTGACACAATGGGATGTAACTGTTACATAGCAAGGCATAAATGGCACTATCACAAGCACACTGACAGAACAGTCTGTATGGCAGTAGGCAGTAGGCCTGCATTTACCCAAAGTGGATCGTATGGTAATGTACATCTAGATACCTTAAGGCAGCGTAGACATGGTGTGTGTGGGTGGTCACATCTGCTTTTAGCATGTGGGCTATTGGCTACTGACAGACATCCTAAGGACATCGTAGGACAGTACCACTGCTAGCATGTAATGCTCCTGTGGACTATAGCAGAGATATTGGCCAATATATGTGGACAGTCTGACACACTCTGGACAGTCCAGAGGAATACACTGAACCCCTTAGTGCAAGACATGTGGACCAAGCCTGACAATGTGGATGTTAACAGCCATGTAGATGGGTATAACACGTAACTACTGATACACATTTTCCCCCATAGGTTATGCATTAACACAATCACTTTCTGTCCTGGCACATGATAACTACTGGTACAGAGGTGCCATGGCCACATACTAGCCACTAGATATTGACATATGTCAGAAAAATATGTATTAATGTGTGTGCTTAATGCTAATTAGAAGCTAAAAGAGTTAACACATTTTTCATTCTATTTTATTACAGCCTAGTTTTGTATGAGACTTAAAAGATGTTTTTGAAACTGCAGTATGCTTTCTGAAACTTGCAAGATGCCCTCTGACTTAGTGCTTGCTAGCACAGCAAAATTCATGCTTATGCCTTTTGGAAATATACTGAGAAGCAGGTGATTATCTGCTAGGTCAGGAAGCAATAAAATGAAACAATGCTATATTCTATAATGTTATGATTTTGAACAATTAGCTCTGTTCGTTTTGTGAGAACATGCACAGCTGCAGAGAGGAAGAGATAAAACAGACAAAAGACTGTTGAAGAAGTGAACTGCAATCTATACTTGCTTTGTGCTCAAATTAGCTGTATTATCTTGAATAGTAACATTACATATATCTAACCAGAGGTAGCCAAGGCCATGTTGTTTTTCTTAGGATGTTTTTCACAAAATTTGATAATGCAAGCAGAAAAGCTTGAAAACAGCTGCTACAAAATAATGATGTTAAAACTTGTGATCTGCTACGTCAGCTTGGTAGGCAATGTCTTATTAGAAAATGTATAAAAACATCTGCACTTCCTGATTCTAGTTAGACAAACTCTGTATTAGAATGTTTTTGTCTCCTTGCTGCAAGATTAAAGTGCCTTAACCTGAACCTGCCGTGTATTGATCTTTTTGAAGTTAATTTTTCATTTGACAGATTTGGTCCGCCGGACCGGAAAACTCTCACTCTTTGACCCAGGTCAGATAGGCCCGGTGGCATGACACCATACAGGGAAGAGACCACATCAGTTCTTCTGCTTTGAAAGACCTCTGACTAAATTGTCGTTCAAAAGAGGCCAGCCACTGTTTCTGATCTGCGATTGGAGGACGAGTTGACGGCCCCAGTGCAAGCAGACAATCACGGAGGCTCAGGTAAGGAGGAATTTACCTTTTTCTGTTTTAGATCAGGGACTTGTTACAGTAT
This sequence comes from Protopterus annectens, assembly GCF_019279795.1. NCBI lineage: Eukaryota > Metazoa > Chordata > Ceratodontiformes > Protopteridae > Protopterus > Protopterus annectens. Next base: position 386,280,981 of record NC_056730.1, on the reverse strand, counting down.
TTTTGCTTTTGTCAGGGAGACTTGTAAAAGTACAGGTCAGGGACAAAAAAAAAAATGCTGTCTTGTCATAGATCAGGGAAACATAATAGGTAGACAGTTATTCTAGATAAACTGTGAAAAAGAGAAATTGTGGTACCACGTGATAAGAAGGGTTACATAACATTTTCTTTAAGTTAGGACAACATGGGAAATAAGTGCACAGAAAGATCCCGAGACCCGCCATTAACCGAATATAATGTTAGATACTATACAAAATGGGTTAAAAAATATGAATTTGATGGTAAACTAGAAAAATCTTCGCTTATTAAACTTGTCAAACAGCTCAAAACTGATGCAAAAGGTCAGGTAAAAAAGCAACGTCAATTAGGCATTCCCCAGGCACACAGGTGGCTTGAGGAAGCAAACCGCAGGGAACAAAAGATTAAGAATTCAAAAGCAATGTTTTTAGATAAGGAAGACAATAACCTGGTAATAGCATCGGCCCCTCCGCCCCCTCCGCTTCCCTTACCAGAATATGAAGGTAGTATTACACCTATCAGTAGTTTCATTACAAAACACATGGTAGATCACCGAACAAGTAGATTACAGTCCTTGCTTGAAAATGCAAGACATGCCGAAAGGCATTTTAATAGTAAAAAGGAAAAGAAAATTAGGTATTTGCAGTAGAAGATGGAGCAGAAGTTTTTGTAGTACAGTCTGGAAAGAAAGGGCAAGAAAAATGCCCAGGGAAACAAACAATCTGATAAACGATCATAAGAGTTTGAAGAGAGAAAGAAAAGGGGTGAATGTTTTAAATGCGGGAAAAAGGGACATTTAGCAAGGGATTGCAGGCAAAATAAGAAGGTAACCACGGAAGATAAGGAGGGTGAGGACTGACTATATGGTAGTCAGGAATTACTAGAAAGAAATAACCAAGAAAAGACACATGTAAATGTGATAGAGGGAACAGAGGATGTGATAGGGGAAATAGAGGATGTGCAAGAAATCACAGACAGTGAAGGAAATGAAATTTTGGATTTGGCATTACTGAGCCTGGAGCTCTACTTGGCAGACACAAAACTGGAAGTTACTCTTCTGGTAGAGGGGAGGGAAGTAAAATTTTTGTGTGACTCAGGGGCATCGCGGACCCTGATACATCCTTCGAAACTACCAGAAAATTCAGAATCACTTGACTATATATTAGTGAAAGCAGCTACTGGGCAGCTGTATCGGGAGCCACTCTCCCATAACATAGCAATAACTGACCCAGTTTCAGGGATGACCCAAAAAAGCAAAATTGTTGTTTCTGCAAAATGCCCAGTAAACCTTTTGGGCAGAGACCTTATGCAGATTTTTGGCATAGCAGTAGTTCCAACTATGCAAGGTATGGAGGCACAGTGACAAATGGACACTTTTGTAGTGCGACTGGAGGGTGAAACATTTTACTGGTACAGCCAGGACTTGGTCACGACTGGTCCAGGGGCAGTAACCAAAGAACTGATGAACGTAGCCATCAGTAAGTCCCCCTCCCTTGACACTGATAAACAACATTTGTTACATTGTACTCTGTATTATTGCAGCACACCAGGACCTGATAAGGAATATGAGCAAGAACTGTTTAAAAACCATGCAAACAGATTAGTATTGTGTAATCTGTACTGGGACACAGATGGGAACAGTGTAGTTAGCTGTTCATTGCCCCAGAAATGTGTTGCACTATATAAAGCTAATTGACTACCACATGTTAGTTTAACTAAGAAAAAGTAACAAAGTGGGAAAAGCAGACAGAATTAGAGCTATCTGAGCAGGGAGTACAAAAGCAGAAGTTAAATTGGATAACACAGACACACCCAGCTGTGCACCTGCAATCTAGCCAGAACAGCTGATTAGCACTCTTACTAGAAGAGGAAGAGAAAGCCTTACGAAGCATACCAGAAACTCTCTGGTCAACAGGGAAATTAGATGAAGGACTTATTCGTACAGCAGGACCAGTTACAATCACGGCAAAGTCAGCATTTAGACCACAGAAAAGACAGTATCCCTTGAGAAAGGATGCAGAGGTAGGAATTAAGCCTATAATAGCAGCCTTACTTAAGGAAGTACTGGTAGAATCTCCCAATTCACCATGTAACACACCCTTGTTTCCTGTTAGAAAAGCAAATGGAGAATGGCGTATGGTCCAGGATTTACAAGCTGTAAATGATGCAGTAATACCCAGAGCACCTACAGTGCCAGATCCACACACCTTGTTAAATGATTTAAAACCTCAACAGAAGTATTTTTCTGTGGTAGATATTAGCAATGCGTTTTTCTCAATACTGATACACCCTGACAGCCAACATTGGTTTGCATTTACATTTCAGGGGAAAAGGTACACATATACGCGACTACCACAGGGATATTGTGAAAGTCCGACAATATTCGCACAGGAAATGGCAAGTAACTTGGTGGGATTTATCCCACCGAAAGGCAGCCAGATTTTACTTTATGTAGACAACATTCTGCTGGCAGCCCCCACCCAGCAAGAATGCAGAGAAGATACCATAGCATTATTACAATTTTTAGCTACTCAAGGACACAAAGTAAACAAAAACAAATTGCAACTTTGGAAAAACCATGTTAATACCTAGGGTATGTAATATCCAAAGAAGGTAGAACATTAAATGAAGATAGAAAAATAGCAATCTTACAAGCACCGAAACCGACTACCAAGAAGGAAATGATGTCCTTCTTAGGTACGACTAATTTTTGTCAGAGTTGGATTCCAAACTATGCCTTGGAATCTGCTCGGTTGACTGACTTGATATACAAAAAACCTATGGCAGCACAAGATTTATTACAATGGACACCAGAAGCAGAATCAGCTTTCTGCAAACTGAAGCAATTGATAGCATCTTCATTAGTTTTAGGATTACCGAACTATCATAAACGTTTTTTCCAAACTGTAGATTGTAAGTAAGGCTATATGACATCAGTATTGACACAACAACATGGGGACAAGCAACGCCCCATAGCTTACTATTCATCGCAGCTAGATCCAGTGGCGCGATCCCTGCCCCAGTATGTACAAGCAGTATTCGCAGCTGCAATAGCAGTGCAGGCTTCAGCCTCAGTAGTGTTGTTCCACCCTCTCACATTGAGAGTGCCTCATGCAGTCGCTATTATTTTACTGCAAGAAAAAGTAGCATATCTTTCTCCTGATAGACATCTTTCTTGTATGACTATACTGTTGAGCCAACCTCATATGACAATTGAACGATGCACAACTTTAAATCCATCAACCTTGCTCCCAACCCCTGCGGATGGCACACCACATTGTTGCCTGCAGGAAATTGAGCAAAAGACACTACCTAGAAAAGATCTTACGGATGTTCCATTGGATGATGCCGAGGTGACATACTACTTGTACGGCTCATGCAAAAAGGGTCCTACAGGGCAGAATCTAGTAGGATATGCAGTAGTTTCTGATACTGAGATTTTAGAAGCAAAGTTTTTACCACACAATTTATCTGCACAAGCAGCAGAATTGATTGCCTTGACACAGGCATGCACCTTAGCAAAGGGTAAATGTGTAAACATTTTTACTGATAGCCAGTACGCTTTTTCTACTGTATATGTTTTTGCGCAACAGTGGAAAAATAGAGGAATGATAACATCTACTGGTAAACCAATTAATCATGCGCAATTTATTTTAGATTTGTTAGAATTTATTCAGTTACCTCGAAAAGTAGCTATTTGCAAATGCATAGCTCATACCAAACAACAGGATAGGATTTCAAAAGGTAATGTGAGAGCTGACACAGCTGCAAAGCAGGCAACTACAGCTTCAGAAGTATTTATTTTGAGTGAGGAATTACAACCTTCTGAGATTTTAGATTTAGAAATGTTAGAAACAATGCAGACACTCACAACAAAAGTAGAAAAACAGAAATGGGTAAAATGGGGAGCAATCCTTGAGAAGGGGCTGTACATCTCCAAGGAAGGAAAACCAATTTTGCCGTCTGACTTGTTTAGATATGCAGCTTTGTTGAGCCATGGGCAGAGCCATGTCTCAACAGGGGGGAGTACAGTTAGTGAATTGAGTATTTGCAATGTATGGATTTACAAACTACACTAAAAATTTTTGTGCGGCATGTCATGTTTGTAATAAACATCATGCACAAGGGGCGTTGAAGTCCAAGCAAGGGAGTTTCCCTACACACCATACCCGTTCCATACTATTTGTATGGACTTCATAGAATTGAACAAATGCGAAAATAAGAAGTACTGCCTTGTCATTATAGATATGTTTTCCAAATGGGTGGAAGCTTTTCCGACCAAAAATCCAGATGCAGCTACTGTTGCGAAAATACTTGTCAAAGAAATTATTCCTAGATTTGGCATAGTGGAAAAGATCTACAGTGACAATGGCACACACTTTGTGAATCAAACTATACAACAGCTGAGTCGATTTTTCGGAATCTCTTTAAAAAACCATTGTGCATATCATCCACAATCTGCAGGATTAGTAGAGAGGCACAATGGGGTATTGAAGGGTAAGCTTAGGAAAATAATGACAGAGACTCAGAAGAATTGGGTGCACTGTTTACCTCTGGCACTGTTGAGTATGAGAACTGTTCCAAATGCAAAGGGGTTAACTCCTTTTGAAATACTATTTGGGAGGGCATATTATGTACCTCAGTGGAAACATCTCATGCCTGCAGATCAGGAGGCCGACAGTTCACTAGCAGAGTATATGAGGAGACTAATAATTAACAAGCAACTTCTACAGTTAAATTCTGTTTCAGATAAAGAACAGACCAGATCAGAAGCAGCAGTGTGACCAGGCGTTCGACCAGGCGATTGGATCTGGATAAAGGTCATAAAGAAAAAGAACTGGAGCTCTCTGAAGTGGGAAGGACCATTTCAAGTTTTGCTGACAACACCCACTGCAGTTAAAATTGCTGAGCGTGTGTCCTGGATCCATTTAACACACTGCAAATTGGTCAAGAACTTTGAACTGGACAAAAACCTTGTTACTGTCACACAAGAACAAAATGACCAGGTATAGAGTAAACAGCAATACAGAACAATCTCAGAAAAATTGCATAATTATCCTGTTAGCTATACTGGTGACAATGATCTTTTTGCTGTGGCCTTTCCTTTTTTTAGCCACACGAGTTGAACTGAACAAATGTGATGCATTACTCATAGACTGGCATCCAAACTTTAACACTTACCAAGCAATTAAATATGTGTATGCTGAAACTTTTAATGTTTCGAATTGCTGGATTTGCACAGCTATACCAACAGCATACAGGGGATTATTAATGACTGCTGTCCCCCTAGGGCTGGGCTGGCATAGCCCCTGCATATGGCGCAGTGAAATCGATTTGGGAGCTGAGAAAACTGTCCAAACTTCTCGAAGTTATGAGCAATGCAACTTTTTCTGCTCTCGAATATGTGACTAATGAACTGAATGCTATGAGAACTGTGGTACTACAAAACCGCATGGCTCTTAACTTCACCCTAGTGATGAGGGGTGGTACGTGTGCTTTACCAGATAATCAACATGAGATAAATGACCACCGTGAGGTGATCCAGCAAGTGTCGACCCTGACCAAACCAGGCCCAAACCCACTGATGGACTTTTTTCCAGAATTTGTTTGGGGGATGGGGTTCCATCCTAATGAACATCCCGATTGCCATTTGTGTGGGATTACTCCTTTTAGGAGCATGTATCTGTTGTGGTATTCCCTGCATGAAAAAATTAATCAAAGATTTTATAGACATGTCAGTTTCTGAGACTTTGTATCAAAGTACTGAAATTGAAGAGTTGTTGCAAAGTGAAATGCTTTCATAAGTTTAAACTAAATGATTCTCTTAACTGCAAATCCTGAATGGAAGAGGTTAGGAGAAGAAGCAAACTGTTTATGCTTTTGAAAATAGAATTGAAAAAGTATTAACAGGGGGGAAATGTCAGAAAAGTATGTATTAATGTGTGTGCTTAATGCTAATTAGAAGCTAAAAGAGTTAACACGTTTTTCATTCTATTTTGTTACAGCCTAGTTTTGTATGAGACTTAAAAGATGTTTTTGAAACTGCAGTATGCTTTCTGAAACTTGCAAGATGTCCTCTGACCTAGTGCTTGCTAGCACAGCAAAATTCATGCTTATGCCTTTTGGAAATGTACTGAGAAGCAGGTGATTATCTGCTAGGTCAGGAAGCAATAAAATGAAACAATACTATATTTTGTAATGTTATGATTTTGAACAATTAGCTCTGTTCGTTTTATGAGAACATGCACAGCTGCAGAGAGGAAGAGATAAAACAGACAAAAGACTGTTGAAGAAGTGAACTGCAATCTATACTTGCTTTGTGCTCAAATTAGCTGTAGTATCTTGAATAGTAACATTACATATATCTAACCGGAGGTAGCCAAGGCCACATTGTTTTTCTTAGGATGTTTTTCACAAAATTTGATAATGCAAGCAGAAAAGCTTGAGAACAGCTGCTACGAATAATGATGTTAAAACTTGTGATCTGCTACGTCAGCTTGGTAGGCAATGTCTTATTAGAAAATGTATAAAAACATCTGCACTTCCTGATTCTAGTTAGACAAACTCTGTATTAGAATGTTTTTGTCTCCTTGCTGCAAGATTAAAGTGCCCTAACCTGAACCTGCCATGTATTGATCTTTTTGAAGTTAATTTTTCATTTGACAACATACATCTGTACAGCATCCCACTGCTCTGTCTGACATACATAACTGTTATGGTGGCCTAGCAGCAGTACATCTGGCAAGTATCTGGACATGACATCCCACTGGGTAAGTACACTGCTAGGGATGTAACAACGCACTGTGCAGGCTACAGGCAGACTGGCTCAACACTGGCCTACACTTCCTATGGGGGAATGCACAAGTACCAGCATGCATAGCAGGCTCTACAGGCATGTCACAGCACAGAGTATGATACACCTGTGTGAAAGTGCATAACCACAACCAATGTGAACGCAGCCGCACCCACATTTGGTAAGCTAGCGATTACAGTATATGGACTATCTGTGCAACACCATCCTCATATGTGCCACTCACACAGTAACCCTACATATACTGCACCGCTCCACAGTGTTGTCTGAAGCCTGTCTGTGGTATGAGACATGTGTGTGTATGGCCCTACAAATGGGTAAGCCGAAAGGGTCACATACAGTGGAGCAGCATGTAATATCAGATAGAACAGGACCATGAACAATGACATCTACCACAGTCTGTACACAGGCCAAAGTACATATGAACAATACACACAGTGTCAACTATCACCAAGAGTACACAGACCTCAATACTGTACACACAACCACAGAATGTCCAGGTTATGTCATACATTGTAACCCCTACTACACATAACATGTATAGCAGTGTGATATCTCACTGGTTTGTTATCAGATATGATGACACTAATTATGGTGTACAGCACATATGCACTTCTTACTGCATGACATACATACAACGGTTGACAGAGTTGTGGCTGGAGGCACATACACAGGGCCAATATTGACATGTTGCTGTGATACCCTCATACGTTTAGTGTTGTAACAGGGTTTGTGGCAACATATGTCCTATGAAGGATATGAAGTCAGTAACTCTCATGGCTGTCACCATTTACAGACTGCAATCCTCACACTACCTTCTGCAGTTAACAGACAGGTGCTCTGTGGGTAACACATGAAACAAAAGGCACCACATGCTGCCCAGTCTGCAGAAGACCCTACAGATGGGGGTTTCCTCATAAACATAGCACTGACATGGCAGCTATTAAAACATGTAGGACAGCCATATTCACACACACCCTGTTAAACCAACATTATTCCAGCTGCAGTATAGCAGCACTTACAGTCTGTAGTCAGGTCAGGCACATCCCCCTCCTGTGTTGCCCTGTTTCCACAGTGTATGTTGTTAGAGGTGGATCCCCAATCCATCTGAGATGCTGTTTGCCAAATAACGGATCAAGTTTTTGCTCACAGTGAATGTAAAGGCACAACACCAACATGATGTTCCTAGATATTGGAGTGTGTTTCCATGCAATTGGCTATGGGAATGTTACCACAGCTGTTCCACATGCAATCAGCTATAGGAGGGCTGCAGTTCATGCAGAGGCCATCAGCTGATCATGAGCAACACTTAAAATACACATGATGCACAGCAGGTGCAAGTCCCCACATCCACCAGAGAGGGAGTGAGAGAGGCAGACAGAGGCAAAGAAAAGTCAGGGAGGGGCGGGAGAGTAAAACATAAGCATGTTTGTGTCGCACACCTACCAGTACAGGGTATCAAACCCCTGACGACTATGTAGTGCTATCAAATGTCTATGCAGTTATTGGATGCACCACATAGGTTACATGTTGAGGAGCCCTCAAAACGTATATGTGATGATGAGTAATATTGGCAACAGGGATATGGTAGGTGTAGTACACATGCCAGTCCGCATGAACAGGTGCCAGTGTCAACACAGCCGCACTATCACAGGGATGCATATGCAATCACACACTTGGCAGGGCCAGGAATACAAATCATCACTAGTGAGATTGCCACAACACATTACTGTGCAGGTATCACATGCACCATAGGGGTCATACGGAGGATATATGGGCAAAGAGTATGTGGAGGTATCTGACATCAGACAGCATGCTTCAGTACACCAGTGGGGGTTGTAGTGATTGTGAATGTGGTCATATGCATCATACAACACACACACAGACACAGGGTGCCAGGACTGACATGCATGGGTGCATTGCTGCACAGGTGTATCATGGTCTACTGTGCCAGATGGCTATAGGCTGGTTATGGGTATACCTTGGCATCAGGCCACATGACAATGGTCTTCATTTTGGCTCAGGGGTGTAGTGTCTGGATCTAACCACACAGGTGGGTATTGTATTCACCATCCAGTTACCTGGGTTACTATTTCATGTGGCCAATGCTGTGCATTGCTTGCCATGTATGTGTTCCTTAGTCCATGACAAGGATGGTGTCTGGGATGTGCACACCTCCCACATGCATGTACAGTGACATGTGGAACTTTACCTAGGGTGTCTGTCCCATGTTGTGTACCCAGATTGTTATCATCGAATGTGCCAGTCCTAGCCTCATGTGGTGGGAACTGTTAATGGACGGCAGGTTGACCCAGCATCTACATTGATAGCATGATACCAGTATTCCCTGGTGTCAGTGGCATCTGTCCATACAGGGTGTGTAGTCAAGCATGGTATGTCCTTTGTGGGTCACATTTGAAGGCACCACAGGTGTTGCAGGTGTCCAGTGGGGAACATGGGGAAGGTGCACTGCTGGCATGTATGTGCCTATTGGACTGATGGTCAGGATGCCATTCTGACTGTAGCCCACTGCAATCACACCATGGTTACTATCAGTGGAAAATATGCAGGGTACTACCAACATAGCGGCTGTTGCCTAGGCAAGTGTGTGTGTGTATGAGACATGGGTTGAGAGTATTATCTGGGTAATACTAGGGTCACTCACTTTGTTCATCTGCCCTTGATGCCCAATGTAGGTGTATGGATATGCACCCCAACCTCTCAGCTATTGCACATCTGTTATCCCTGTACGGTGGACATTGTGATGTATACTAGGGCCACCATATAAGAAATATGCAAAACCCCCTCCCCATTGACTCCAATTGTTACACACTCACAACCACCTCCACACAGACTATGAATTAAAAACACAGACACACACACACACACACACACACACACACACACACACACACACACACACACACACACACACACACACACACACACACACACACACATGCACACAGTTGCCAAGTCTGGGATTAGAACTCCTACCTATTTTATCACACTACAGCAGTACGCAGTTATAGGACATGCCACTTTGATTACTGGGCTACTACCTTCCCAAAGGTGTATTTCAAGGTGGATGACATCAGCAGCATTGCCAAAGTAGGGCATTTGAATTGTAGGGCGTGTGACTAGCCTAAAAAGCATTGGTCTCTACACAGATAGAGACAGACAGACAGCCACACACACACACACACACACACACACACACACACACACACACACACACACACACACACACACACACACACACACACACACACACACACACACACACACACACACACACACACACAGTTGCCAAGTCTGTGATTAGAACTCCTACCTAACTATTTTATCACACTACAGCAGTACGCAGTTATAGGACATGCCATGGAGATTACTGGGCTACAACCTTCCCAAAGGTGTATTTCACAGTGCATGACCTCAGCAGGCTTGTCATAGTAGGGCTATGGGGAGGCCATTGTGTTGTGCATGGGTCATAACCCATTCATCTAGGGGTTGGCACACCACATGTGGGCACACGCAGGGCCATATTCCACAGGTACGTGTATACAGCTGCTAGATGCCTACTTCCTTGTACAGTCATTGTGCTCAGCTACCACTTGCACCATATAGTCGGTACTGCTGACAGATACCATTGGCTAGTATCTACAGTGAGTTACATCTGAACCTCATGTGGTTATAACCATTTGGCTGTGTGCTAGGTGGGATGGGCCTGGATTCTTGTTACAGTCAGTCTCTTCCACACATCTATGTATGTCTACTTTTGGCTTATTATAGTGTGTTGTCCTTGGATATATGTCTGTATTCCTATCCACTGTGTGTGCAAAGCATCAGTGGTGCATACTGAGGAGTAAATGTAATAACATCTGCAACTGTCAGATATGTCTGGTCCACTGTTATTTGCAGACATGGGCTTCGTGTGTGTGTGTGAGCATGCCCAATATGACCTTTCAATATGTTGTTGTCTGACATTGCCTTCATTTCTGTAAGTGTGTGAGCATGCCCAGTATGCCCTTTTGCACTGCATGTGTGGATCGATTCCAGGTAGTTTGTACTCCAGTGCAGACCTTTGTGTTGTACACCTACAGGTAGCACACTGTTTCTGCAGGGTCTCCGTCGATCATATGGCAATACAGGGACAAAGTGTGCAGGGGATAGTGTGTACTGTAGGTGATTGTGTCTGTGCTGCTTCAGCTACATGGTACTGCTGTTAGCAGAGATATTCAGACATATGTACTGTTATACACTGTGATGTTTTCTGTCCTCATGTACTGTCAGGTGGACATTCCTGCTCACAGTGATGTCTTGGGGGACAGGGGTGACTGCAACTGTGTATGGTATTGTGGGCAGATGCCTACATATTCATGGTAGGTTATGCCATCCTGGAGGGGGTGCTACAGACACTTGCTGCTGGGTCTGTGTATCCGGTTCAGCACCTTGGTACAGTGCTGGCAGGGGATCTCATACATGTACATCCAGCAACATAACAGTATAGCCTTATATTGCTATGGCAATACCTCACAGCTGTACAGATTTACACAGGTTACCCAGAGGCAGGGTCCTTGAGGCAGGACATTACCCCTATTGTGATGTACAGGCAAGTATGTAGGCACCCATTTATGTGTTTACAGCCAGGGATAGTGTGTGCACACAACTTTGTGTCAGACTTTGCACATTCCATGCTGGCCACGCTCCCACACCCCCTCAGTTATTCTCTCCTCTTCCTTACATTATGCATACATTCTCTGATACTTTCCCTATGGTTATCACCCCATCACTGCTGTGTGTTGGTGTTGGTCGACAGTTCATGCAGTGAGACATGGTGGACATGTCACTGTAGTTAGTTCATATGGCCTTGCTTATGGCATATGTGGAGTGTGCTGTGTTGTTAATTGGGTGTCCATGACATAACATGCATTGGCAGTACATGTGAGGCATAGGCCCTTGGCAGAGGCATGTGGGCCATTGGCTGTTGATGTGGGCCAGATGTGGCAGGCTGTTGCATTCTGTCTGTCTTACAGTCTCAGATCACCATACAGTATATTCCCCTGGGGTGACAGGGTTAGTGTGCTAGGTGTTCATGCCAATACCTTCTATCAGTCCTGATCAGTGGTGTGGATGCTGGCAGGGTGCTACCTACAGCTGGTGACATACCTGCATGGGACACCTACACTGCATGCTGCATTCTTTTGCTATTGCCATATACAGCTGGGTTCATATTGTACCCATCCCCCACAGCAGGGGTACAACCAGGGAGGTACCTGTGGGTGGTGTTTGCATGAGCTGGGTGCATGTGTGCTATGGACACTACTTGCATCTGACACACATATATGCATTGGGCATTTCAGTTATGCTTACATGTTCAGGTACATCAGCTGTTTCCCACTACATCAGTCCTACCTCCTTTGTGATCTGTGAGTGTTTGGGCAGACAACATTGGTATCCCCTACTACAGGTCCAGATAACGTGATGCATACCTGTTTTCACCATTCCAAAGGTGTGCCCATTTCACAGTGACACAATATATACTGTATGTCTGGGGTACTTTCCCCTGTGTACCACTTGTATATCTAGCCCAACAGCCATGGCATGTCAGTCTTTCAGATGGTGACACATATTATCACCATACATTTGCAATGGCTTACTACTAGCTTGTGTTATACTGGTGAGTATTGTGTTTAGCACTGCAGTTGTAAGGACTTGTCCCTGTCATCAGCATTAGTGGGCAATGGCCACCAGGTCTTACCTCAACATGCATACATACTGACCACTCTCACACAATATGAAACACACACCAACCTAACACAAACACATACCTGCATATTGTGCAGATGCTGCAACCTATCCTGCTACAATGGCCACCTCTGTGCATCTGTGCCCCATTGATATTATACCTACACATACATGTTCCTACATTTCTACATAGAGTTGTGGGGGGGGCACACCTGACTGTTACGATGTGTGTACATCGGATTGGAGGGCACACCAGACCATTACTACATACATACGTAGGGTTGAGGGAAGTACACCTGACTATTTCTACATTCCTACACAGGATTGGGGGGGGGCACACCAGACCATTACTACATAAATAGGTAGGGTTGGTGGGAGCACACCTGACTGTTTCTACATTTCTACACAGGATGGGGGGCACACCTGACTATTTCTACATTTCTTCACAGGATTGGCTGGGGGCATGCCTGACTGTTACTACATTTTTATACAGGATTGGGGGGACACACCTGACTGTTATTACATTTCTACGCAGGATGGGGGGCATACCTGACACTTGCACACATTTGCTATGACTGTACTGGTATGTCAGGTGCTCCATTTCATTCTGTATTCTAATCTATCATGCTGACTAGAGGCATATCAGTGTACTACAGGTCTTAGCTTTGATTGACCTACATATTAGTTTCTGACCTTCTACCCTTCAGTACTAACATCCCACTGTCTGACCTGCTGTAGTCTGTCTGTGTAGGCCGGGGGGGGAGGTTAACCATAGGCATCATTCAGAGGCCATAGCACAGCCTTTGTTTGTGTTTGTCTACACCTATCCTGCTGGCTGTGCCTGTTGTTGGGTATGTGAACTTCCCTGACTGGCATATGTGAGTCACTTACCTTGTGGGTATCCCAGTATTGAGGGTGGTGCTGCAGGGCTGCCTATGTCGGATGCACATAGTACACTCCCTACACGTGGCTGAGCACAGCTAGTGTCATGTTTGGCATCCCTTTTACTGTATGTGAGTGTCAGAGAGAGGTGTTATTCCCTGGGTCCCTCCTGTGTCAGTGTATGTGCTATGCATTGCCTCTTTGCCAAAGCCAGGGCATACTGGGCATGCCTCCTTCTGCCTACTGGGGCAGGCTCAGGTTGTTCCTCCTCCGAGTCACTCTGTGCCTGTGCAGGCCTTGGCAATGGTGGGCGGCTGTGTGGCCCTGCCCCATGCTGTTCCTGCTGCAGCTGTTTCCGCAGGATCATATTGTGTAGCATGGCACATACGATGACAATTTGGGTACAAGTAGCTGGTGAGTACTGCAAGGCTCCACTAGATGTATCCAGGCACCAGAAGCATGACTTGAGCATCCCAAACACATGCTCTATTATAATCCTGGTCTGTGCGTGTGTCTCATTATGGAGCTCTTGTTCGGATGTGTGTGTGCAATTCTGATGAGTGTCATCAGCCACGGTTCCAGTGCATATCCAGCATCCCCCACTAGGTGACCATGAGGGATGTCCCCATTGGCAAATCTGTGGTGGAACTGCGTCAGATGCCAGATGTGGGAATCATGATAGCGTCCAGGGCAGTCAACTCACGCATTCATTATTATGCCCTGGCCATCGCACATGACCTGGCAGTTGATGGAGGGGAAGCCCTTGCAGTTGATGTAGACCCTACCCCACTCACCGGGTGGTACTTTGATGCATATGTGCATGCAGTCTATAGCACCCACTACCTCAGGGTATTCTGCTATTTGGTGGAACAGTTGCATATTGCTGGCCAGTGCCTCACGGGTGTTGGGGAAATATACATGCTCACCGGCATGTGCTGACATGGCATCCAGGAACTGGTGGAGTACCCTGGATGCTGATGCCCGTGAGATCCCCATCATATCCCCAGTTGGCCTTTGGAAGGTACCTGTATTCTTAGGCCTATACATACCTTGGTATCCACTGGGATGTACCCCTCTGTTAGTTCTGTGTGTCAGGTGTGGTCGGCACAGCTCAACAATTTGCTGTAGGAGGTCACTGTCCACCCTATAGCATTCAACTATCTCGAGCTCATGCAGCCCCTGGTAGGTTACCCTGGGTCTGTACACTCTTTTCCGTCTCCTCACTGTGGGTTGGTCGGCAGCATTCACATCCTCACCACCCTCAGCCTCTTCCACAAGTTGTTGTATGATAGCTATTGCAGCCACTGGTGGTGTTGAATATGGGAAAAAGCCAGAGTGGAAGGTGTTTGCATAGTGTATAGTAGTCTTCTGGGCTGGTCTGGTCTGCTGCCTGTATAATTGGCTGATTCTGATACATTTCATCTGCCAGCTATGCTAGTTCTCCTTGATTAACTTCCTACTACTGTTTTCCCTTCCCATTGCCTTCCTGTTTAAGCCCAGGGGCGTGCTGTGCAAACACAGTCCTCAAATGTGCACAGAGCTACTTTTTTTTTAAACCCGGTGCGCGGTGTGCACACCCGCTTAGGCAATGTAAAAAGTGCTAGGCAGACTCAGACACACCCCCTTGCTTAGCTGTGCTTAGCTAGGAGCAAACCTGAGCCACAGGGCTCCAATCTGCTTACAGTATGCCTGACAACCCCCCATGATGTCAGCTAACTCCTAGGCTTGCACCAAGCTATTCCTGCTCCTACACTGTTGGGACCTGACTAGCATGCTGGGGAAAACTGGGATTCACTATCATTCCCCTCATTTGCATAGGATTGCCTGTTAATGCATCGTTACATGTCTCACACTGAGCCTCCCCCCTTAGCAACGGCTACTCACTGGCCATGTTGTCTTCTGTCTGCCATTGACTTTAATGGAAGAATAGTGATTTTAGTTAGAATGCTTATTTTAGGTTTATTTTCTTATTTTCCCCGATCCCATTTGCGCGCCGCTGCCCTACACTTAAACAGCCGAGATCGGCTAAAAAAAATAACAGCTGATTATTTTATTTTTTAAGCTGTTTCCAATGCCAATGGCCTTATACTTGGTCACTGGCATGCCTCTTGACTGATATGCACCCTTTATTTGGAGCTGTCACGGCTCCATTTTGGAATTTGCAGAAATGTACTCGGTTACTAATCAAGTACATTTCTGCAGATTACAGTAGTCCTGCACGGCCGGTTTCCAGCTTCCTGAATTGCAAATTTACCTCATTTGCATGGATTTCTCCTGCAAATGGGGTTATTTGCATACAGGGGCTGAGTCCATGCAGGACTAGTGCAGGAGCGCTCATGCACGCCCCTACAGGCTATTCCTGTATCTCATGGCAGACATATTGCCTGCTAGAGCTCTTGCACTAATCCTTCACACCGTGCAAGGCTTGCAGAACTCGGGGCATACTTAGAAATATTCTTTATTCCCCAATTGAGAATCAAGATCCCACACCCTGGATCTCAATGTATATTATCTCTGTAACAAAACAAACTCAAAAATAAAAGGGAAAGGTAAAAATAAGTGTAGAAATGACTTTTTCTCTCCTCTGAGTTTCATTCAAACAGTCCAGAACTGAAGGCATAACAATTATGACTTAATCAGTTCCTAAATATTCTGTTTACATTCAGAGACTCAGCATTCATTGCCTTTTCTTATCATATAGTTACAGTTTCAAAATGTAAAATGATAAAGTCTCAAATCTTGATTAAAAGTTCTAATAGTAGCTGTAGCAAAGTACCTAAAATCTGTCTGAAAAAGTTTTTAAAGACACACTTAAAGTCACCTGGTTCAATTTCAGTCATTAATTTCATATCTCAATACAGGCTGACACTAAAAACCTGGCACAGCTTTATTTTAGCCAGTTTGTGAAGCCCTCCATCCAGCCAGTTTACAATATTTCCATTGAAGGGCATAAAGGGCAGATAAGTACCGGAGACTGATGGTGCATCTGATGAGGCTTTTGCTTGTTCCATTTTTTGCATTTCAGAAGGAACCATGGTTGACTGTTTCTTCTGAAGAAATTTCCTTTGGGGACACGCTCTCTAGGATGATAGACTTTTTAAAGTGGGATTGTGCCCAGGTTTTGGATATCCATAAAAGATACTATGAGTTACTGCAACTGGAATCTCCTAAATCTGCAACCATTCCTCCTGTCTTGCTTGCTTTATTGGATGTTTTTTCCACTGCATCTAAAGTGCTGGATTCTTTGCCCCTGCTTCCAGGAAGTCTGATAGGTTTTAGAGGGTACCTGAGGATGGTTCATTTTTATTTAAATGTCCTGCTGCTGACCCCTCTGTGGTGTCTGTAGCCTCTAATAAGCCATCTCAGTTGCTTCCTTTGTCCAGGTTACTGCCTTCTGACAAGGTCAGTAGGACCATGGATAGGCTGGGTAAAAAGGTTTATACTTCCTCTACCCTGGCTTTTAGGGCTATTAATTATCAGGCCCATATTTCTAGGTATGTCTTGGTTATTCTTTCTCAGGCCTGTCAGGTTCTTTCTGATCTTCCGGACTCTGAGGGTAAATCTTTGGCTCTTTCCTTGCTTGGGTCTTCCTCTTAGGTTGTTCATCATTCTATCAAGTGTAATTATGATGCTGCAGATGCCTCTTCCAGGGCTGCTGCCTCTGGCTCGGTTCTGAGGAGATATTCCTGGCTTCGGCTTCACCCTTTGCCTGATGATATTAAGCCTAAGTTGCTGGATGCTCCTCTGGATAATACTCTTTTGTTTGGGAAGCAGCTGCTCATTTATTTAAGTCTCTTCAGGACAAGGGGAAGGCTTTACAGGACCTTAAGCATGTCTTTGTTTCTCCTGTGCCTAAGTTTCAGTGGAACTACCCTTCTAACACGGCCTTTGTTCATAGGCAGTCTCACCCTTCTTCTAAAGGGAAAAAGGGTGGTAAACGCACTCCTCCTGCTAAAGCCACTCAGACTGCTAGGTTTCTTAAGCCTTCCTTTCCTGAAAAACCAGGTGCTATCTGACTATCCCCCCCATTCCCAGCCACATTCCTCTGTCTCTTTGCCTTTCTCTTTCTCTTCCTGTTTGGTTCTGGATCACACAGGATGCTTACGTTTTGCCAATCATTCGTCAAGGATACTTCACGGTTTGGATTTCCCATCCTGCTTTTATGGACATTCCTCAGCCTCCTTGGGAACAGCTTCCCTTTTTCCCAGAGGCTCTTTGGGACCTCTTGTTTCAGGGTACTATTCAAGAAGTGCCTGTGTCCCAAAACGGGAAGGGGATTTATTCCACACTGTTTCTAGTGCCCAGAAAAGAAGGTACTTGGAGGCCTATTCTAGACCTCTCCCATCTGAATACTTTTCTGAAGGTGCCTTCCTTTCGGATGTTGTCCCTTCAGTCCCTTTTTCTTCTCTTGCTCCCTCAGACCTTTCTGGTGTCTTTGGACCTCAAGGATGCTTATCTCCATATTCCGATCCATCCTCTTTTCAGGAGATTTTTGCATTTCTCTGTTGCTTCCTGGCATTTTCAGTTCTATGCTTTGCCCTTTCTACTTCCCCAAGGGTGTTCACCAAATGCCTCACTCTTGTGATTGCCTTTTGCAGGCTTCAAGGGATCCAAATCTTTCCTAATTTGGATGACCTGCTGCTTCAGGCATCTTCTCCAGAGGTCCTTTTGCAAAATATTCATCTTACTATTTCTCTTCTTCAGATCCTGGGGTTCACAATAAACTTCAACAAGTCTTCCCTGTCTCCTTCTCAGGATCATGTCTTTTTGGGTTGCAGGTTTTAAACGATGCCAATGCTGGCATCCCTGCCTCCTCCAAAGACATTAACTCTCATTTCTTTCTTTCAAACTCTTCTTCCACTGGCCTCCATTTCAGCCAGGGAGTTTCTGAGGGCTCTGGGGTTAATGGCTTCCACCATTCCAATGCTTCATCCGGCCAGGCTGTACATGAGGAAGTTCAAGTGTTTTCTGAAGTCAGTGTGGCTTCAGCATGCATCCTCTAGACTTTCCTGTTTCTCTTCTCCCATGTCTCAAGGTTGAACTTCTGTGGTGGATTCAGCAGTTGTCTCTGAATCCATGGCTCCCATTTCAGCCTCCACTTCCCTCTCAGGCTCTGTTCACAAATTCTTCAGATGTGTTATTGGGAGCAACGTTTGGTTCCCTGAAAGTTCAGGGAGTGTGGTTGCCTCGTCAGTGGAAGGAGCACATCAACATCAAAAGATGAGCTGGTGGCTCTTCAGGCCTTTCATCCTCTCTTCTCTGCAGGACCTCTCAAGGTATTCATGGACAATACCACAGTCATGTGGTGTATCAACAAACACAGGGGGTACGAGATCCTACTGTCTTTGCCGGCTGGCACTTCTGGTATGGGATCTAGCTATCCAGTATCAATATCATCCAGCAGTTTACATTCCTTCAGATCAGAATGTTGTGGCAGACAATCTGAGCAGGTCCTTCACTCAATCCCATGAATGGATGCTTCACAGGGATGTGTTTCTGGACATTGATCACCCTTGGTATATTCCGCAAGTAGATTTCTTTTCTCCCCTTTGAACAGAAAACTCCCTCTGTTTTGTGCCAGAGTCCCAGGTCCTCTAGTCTGGAAAGTGGGTGCCCTCTCATTTTCTTGGAAGGCGATGTTTCTTTATGCATTCCCTCCCCTTCCTGTCATTCCGAGTGTCCTGTTCAAGATTCAACAGGATGCTCCCACTATCTTGTTGGTGACTCCCTTTTGGCTGTGATGGCACTGGTTTCCTCTACTTCTGCATCTTGCCAGAGGCAATCATCACAAGTTACCTCACAGGGTGGATCTCCTCACACAAGACAAGGGGTCTCTCATCCATCCTCACCTATCCGCCCTTCAACTGACACTGTGGGTGATAGGGTTTTGATTCCTCATAGACACCTTTTTTCTGAGGACGTGCTGCAGGTCCTGCAGGAGGACAGGAAACCTACTACTAGGAAATTCTGCAACATTGCTCTTGGAAGACAGTTCTTTTGTTAGCTCTTACTTCTGCCAGACAGGCATCTGAGTTGCAAGCCCTTATGGCTTGTCCACCTTTTTTGATATTTCATGAGGACAGGGTGTCCTTGCATAGTAATCCTTCTTTTATGGCCAAGGTGGTTAATGAGTTGTCACTTAATCAGTCTATTAATTTACCTACTTTTTTTCCCTCTGTAGGGTGCTACATACTTTAGATGTGCATAAACAGCTCAGATTTTATTTGAATAAAACTAAAGCTATCAGGAAGTCTGACCAGTTATTTGTTTCCTTTCATCCTAGGTCTTTGGGTTTGGCTGTTTCCAAGCAAACTATTTCTACTTGGATTTCAAAGGCTATTTCTTTTTGTTAAACTTTTCATGGCGAGAGCCTTTCATCTTCTGTTAAGGCTCATTCCACTAGAGCTGTGACTTCTTCTGGTACTTTTTCAGGGGCTTAGATGCTAATTCTATTATTGAAGCTGCTACCTGGACTTCTGTGCATACCTTTACCAAACATTACCAGTTGGATAGTATCTCCAGAGCCAGAGCTGGTTTTGTTGCTGCCATCCTTCATGGCTTCTTAGAGGGCTCTGTGGCTTCCTCCTCCTTGGTTTCTTCTTGAAGTTTTTGCACTCTCCCATGAGTAAGGAATACTGCAGCGGTGAATGTAAGGACATAGTACAGTTGTGTAAAATCTTACCATAATGGTAGATGTCCTTGCCTTCACCACTGCAGTATTCACTTCCTCCCTCCACCCCATGGTCTTTTTCCCTTCCTGGCTGTGCAGGTTCTCCTTGGACTGCTGTTCCTACTGGGGCAATCTGTTCTGAGGATGGTACGCCTGAACATCACCTTTATGCCCTTACTTATGGAAGGAGTAAGCAGGTGACATCCTGCGTACCTTAAAGCACAGAAATCTTTTGTAAACTGGCCAGATGGAGGGCTTCACAGCAGGGAATCCCATGAGTAAGGAATACTGCAGTGGTGAAGGCAAGGACATCTACCCTTATGGTACGATTTTACACAACTGTACTTTTTCATGACTTGGAGAAATCTGAAATCAGTCAACACACCTTCAATAGAATGTGTACACTTCTGGAAGGACAGATGAGACTGAAATAATGAATTCATAGAAAACATTTTACATACCATTCAATGTTACCTTAGTGAAAGAGACTGCAACAGAAGGGCTAGATGACTGTATTGAGTCAACTAGAATATAATAAGGGATGTGCAATATAGTGTGTGTATATGTATTTCTTAGTGTCTGTGTGTCTGTGTATGTGTGCACATAACAAACAATACTGATGGACTTACTTGTCTGTATAAACTAGGAACTATATCAGGAAGCACATTCCTACATACATTTCAGAAAGGCTTTTTAATGTCCAAGCAGGGGAATGAGGCAGTTTGTTGAGGGCTCTATATTTTTTAACTAGTTTGCTAACAAACTACGGGCAAAATTTGGTTGCAAAATTTATCAGATAATCAGGACTAACCAATGGTGTAATTTTTCTAGGATCATTTGTGTATGTACAGTATAAATAAATGAAAGGGAGTTTATAAAGTGGATATTAAATATGAGGATTTGCTGAGTGTCTACTGTTTGAGTGCTTCTGCTGTAAATGACTGGGAATTTGAAAACAAAATCTTTGATCATAACTGATTGAGAACATGGCACACATAATCCCTGCCCGCACAGATTGAAACCATCATTTTTTCTCTACAACCCCCTCCCATACTGTAGATCTGTATGTCCCCACCTAGCCTCATAGTCAACAGCCGTAATTGTGGAGGTAATTATGAATCTAAAAGAGAAATGTGCTTTGATTTTGGTCAGCAGTGCTACAAGTGTAAAAAGTGGAATCATTTCAAAAGGTTTTGTAAATCAAAAGAGGCTCATTATTTTATTACAAAGAGCATTCAAAGAGACAAGTTGATTAGTTAGGAAGCTGTGATTATGTTGATGGTGTGCCACTGCTTGGTGAAACAGTCAATGCAAAAACAGTCAATGCAGTAAATTTGTGGGCAAAGAATGAAGTATTTTGTACTGTTTTGATTAATGGAAGACTGGTTCAAAGTGCAATATTACGTCAGCAGAAATGTTTGCCAAAGTAAGTGCTACTGAGAAGCTTGATCTGCCAAAGTGCGCGAACCTTGTTGATTATGGTGGTGAAGAAATTCAAACCCAAGGCTCAGTAGTGCTTTCATGTTACTCTGATGGGAACAGCTATGACTTGCAATAGACACACATACAGTCATTATTAGGCCTCAGAGACAGTTTGAAAATTGGACCGCTATCATTTAATAAGGAAGCCCACCATGTAAACCAGAAGAATAACAGCTCATATTTTGCCCAGACTATTTTTTCTGACTATGTTGATCTTTTCGAAGATGAACTAGACAAACTCCCAGTTGTGTGCTCCATGAAGCTATCCTCCATGGTGATAGCTCATAAGAAAAGCTCAAATGATATTAGAATATGTATTGACCCAAGAGACTTGAATAAAGCACTAAAATAACCTCATCATCAATGTGCACAGTCAAATAAGTTGCTGCTCTTATATCAAGTGCCACTGTTTTTTGTGTCTTAGATGCAAAAAGTTTATTTTGTCAAATTTTGCTTGACCATAAATCCTCATTGCTAACCACATTCAGTACACCATTTGGCAGGTACAGATTTTTGAGAATGCCATTTGGGATAAATTCTGCCAGTGAAGTCTTTCAGCCTGCAATGGAACACATTTTTTTCTGGCTATCTATCTATATATATATATATATATATATATATATATATATATATATATATATATATATATATATATATATTATATATGTTATAGTAGATGATATTCTTGTAGTAGATAATGGTGAAGTCGAACATGATAGAAATCTCAAGGCAGCTTTGAAAAGAGCTTGTGAAGTAAATCTTAAGCTGAGTCCTCAGAAATGTAAATTCAGGCTAGAAGATGTTACTTATGTTGGTCATTTGTTTACCAGTTCAAGCTTACGACCAGATCCTTCCAAGCAAACAGCAATTCTTTGAGATACCAGTTCCAGACAACGTCCAAGCCCTACAATGTTTTCTTGGTATGGTAAACTATCTAGGCAAGTTCATTCCAGATTTGAGCCAAGTTTCAGCACCGCTTAGAGAACTGACACACAAAGATGTATCCTTGTCCTGGTCAGAAGAACACCAAAGATGTCCTATAACAGAGCATTGCCAGTTCACCTACTTTAAGATACTATGATGTTCACAAACCAGTGACTCTTTCCTGTGATGCTTCTAAGTTTGGTCTTGGTGCAGTCATTCTTCAAGAAGGTAGACCTGTAGCCTATGCATATGGAATTCTAACCCAGACTGAGACACAGTATGCTCAGATAGAGAAAGAACTCTTGGTAATTGTGATTGCATGTTCAAAGTTCCATGGTTATATTTATGGCCAACCTATTCAAATCGAGACTGACTACCAACAACTCTAGTCATTATTTTAAAAAATCCTATTCACACAGCTCCTGCTAGATTGCAACACATGATGCTCAAATTGCAAAAGTACAATTTCAATCTTATTTACATAAAAGGCAAACTTCTTTATCTTGCTGATACTTTATCCAGATTACTCAGAAAAAATGCTGAATAGCATGAAAATGAGGAAACTGATTTTGAAGTCATGGAAGTGAGTAATTCTTCTTCCACACATCTTGATGAGCTTAGAACTCGCACAGTTTCAGATACAATTCTCCAGAAGCTCAACCACTTCCTCAGTCGAGGATGGCCATCAAAGCAATCTTTTTTACCAGTAGACATGCAACAATATTTTCCTTAGAGAGATGAGATTTTGATGAAAGATGGTATCATCACGAAAGGTCCAAAAGTAATTGTTCCAAAATCTTTGTAACAAGAGTATATTAAGATCTTGTATCATGGCCACCCAAGAAGTGATTCTTCCAAAAGAAGGGCGAGAGGACTAGTATTTTGGCCTTCTATGTCAAAAGACACTGAGAAAAAACTCTCTTCTTGTTCTGTTTGTAATAGTACTAAACCACATCAACAAAATGCACCAATTCAGTTAAGTCGGATTCCTGAACTACCTTGTTCAACAGTAGCCTCTGACATTTTTGAGGGAATGGTCAACATTACTTGGCATTAATAGACTCTTATTCGCATTGGTTCAAGATTGACCCGCTTCCTAACCTAACATTCAGTTCTGTCATTACTAAGTTGAAGAGGCATTTTGCTGTCCATGGTAGTCCACATAGAGACATTTTTTACAATGGTACACAGTTTACAAGTCAGCAGTTCTAGAGATTTGCTGAAACATGGGACTTTATTCATATTATGAGTAGTCCTGAATACCCATAGTCAAATGGCTTGGTGGAACGTGCAGGTGAAACTGCAAAATAGCTGTTAGAGAAATCAAAATGAGACAATACCGATGTTTTTCTAACTCTCCTGAATCTCAGAAACATTCCCTGTGATAATCATCTTGGTTCACCTGCCCAGAGACTTATGTTGATACAAACCTGATCCACACTACCATTCAGTAGCAATTTGTTGGTTCCATGTGCTAAGAACAACAAAGCAGTGGAAGCTCAACTCCTGAAAAAGTGTTTGACGCAGAAGCCGTATTATGATAAGACCAGTAAACTGCTCAATCCATTAAAAGAAGAGATAGTAAGAATGCAGACAGCAAAAGGTTTTCATCACATTGGATTTGTGAAAAGTTTATGTCAAGAGCTGAGATCATACATGGTGGAATCACAAGGAATAGAATTTAGGCAGAATTGGAAACATTTATTACTGGTGTCTGAGCCAGTGTTGCAGCATCTTGCCTGTAATAAAGAATCTAGTTCTCAGAGTGACTTATCCAATGTTCCAGGACCAGAGGACATTCCAGCAGATATCCATGTTCCTGAGAATATCCCTGAGAGTCCTAAAGCAGAACATTCACCAATGACTGCCCCTGTTGCTAAACCCAGTCCTAACTATTACATTACACGATCAGGTCACATTTCCAGACCTAGTTTCAGATACATGGCAACCTGGACATGAATGTTGTTTTGTTCATTGTTGTCTGTATAATTTGCTTGCCTATCCAAATGTCATTAGCATTGCAAGACAGCTCAGTAAAGAGTGAGAATGTAGATCAGAGTGTGTGATATACCTTTAAGAAGCTTTCCACTCAGCAGGCATGTTCATATAAGTACTGAGCATGTGCAAGCAAGAGTGCCATTTTGAGAGAACATGCATGTGTGTAGTAGTCAGTCAGTTAGTTCATTTAAGTTTAATGTTCCTGCTATCTATCCTCATGAATTTGTATATAATAAAGTACTTAAATGAACACCCAAGCCTCATCTTATTCAGATATACAAGATGAGTGACATATACCTCTTATGTCTATATACTAACTCCACGATCACGCAAAAGTGAGAAAAGCATAACATCCCCAAAGGCTGTAAAAGATCCCAGCATATACATCAACACATTCTTCTTCTCCTTCTCCTCTCATACATATTGCAAATCCTCACAACTTACCCCAGAGTCACAAAAACAGGCCTAGATCCATAAGGCCCACTAAGAAACAGTTTTAGCTATAGTTAGGCTTACAGAGTACATATTCACCAGACAGGAGAAAAACAAGGCAATTGCATGTCTGATGCCACAATGCATGATGTCACAAGGAGCCTAAGGTCCCTTAAACTAGTGAAATATGACTGCAACCTAACTGTGGCTGATATGGGAGTGAATCACTTGGGGTGTTACCCCTCGAAGGCTAGGAACAGAGAAATGATGGAACTTACTATGCATGTGTCAGAGTCACAAGAGACACTGGTTTTGAGTAATATCTTGCTTTCACCAAGAATGATGCCTAGACACCAAGAGAAAATAATTGTCTATAATTATTGGCTAATTAGTTGGTGTCATTCTAAGGGGATCCAATATGTGCCAACCTGGGATGAAATGGTAGATAAGACTTCCTGTTTCACCATTTGGCTTAGACCTCTCATATTGGGGCACCCACATGCTAGCTAAAGAATCTGCTGCCATCATAGTGCCCTTTTATGTAAAGTTCTACATAACAAATCCAAACTCATATTCAGACAACATTATGGTGGCACTACTCCACACTAAGAGCCTAAATAGGAAGATGACAGAACCTGAGACCCACCTACAACTCAAGCACATCCATATGTTATTAAGACATGGTTTCATTGCAATAACAGCACTCCATCTATACTAGGTTTAACACTTATCACACCTTCTGGATTTTAGGTAATTAAGTGAGACTATGTCTATTTGTCAGAGGTACTATCACCTCACAACAAGTTACTCACAGCCCTAACTCAGAGCTCCTGAAGATCCCCCTTAGGATATCCAATTATAACTTCATTGCTTGCTATAATGTTCCCCAAAGATCATAAACAATTACCTTAACACCATTGAGGGGTTAAATATCAAGTAAAATTACTTCAGTTACCTAAGTATTAATTTGAATTTGCACACTTGCACCTCTACAAATGGACATGATCAGTGTTTCCTAGACTTTCTAATATTAATGTACTGGAGCAAATTGTAAATTGACCAACTAGATGTTCTTAGTCTTCTTGACACGATCTTTACTAACCTAACTGCTCAATATTCCCCACAGCATATCTCCTCATCCCTGTTCATATCTGGCCACAAATTGGCCATCTTCTCTGTCAGACCTAGAGGTACCAACTGACCACTAAATTAGACTGTCTTTATGAGTTTTCTAGGACAACCCCACTTCAGTTTGTAGAAGAACTATACAAAATTCCCAGCAATCCCCCACACATGAACTCATGTGAAAGAACTGCCACATTCACTTCCAGTTTTTATCAGCAGATAAACAGCTGCATAGAAAAGATACTATCCATAAATATACTGGTAAATTCAGAAATAAACCTGTCTGCTGTTTATTTAGTTGCATATTTTATTTACTTTTTGTTGACTGGGATAGTCTGTGTATGCCAGTAACCATTTTCAAAGGAGACAGGAGGTGGTATTCATACCAACTGGGGAAATTTAGCCAGGACGTTTGGAGGATGCCCATTTTTTTTCTTTTCCTCTGGGTTGAAGCAGACAGCTGTAACAATAGTAAAGATGGAGGAGAATGTTGCACGCAACATGAAGAACAAAGTTACTGGAGACACGGCTGATTCACAGTCTATAGATATGGCAGTAAATGAAATTAAAGTTGTGATGGAGGAAGAAGATCTTGAGACTGAAAAAAGTATTGCAAATGATCAAAGAAGATTAACATAGTGATGATTTGATGGTTTCCTAAAGTGGCAGCGGGTAGTCAGGTTTAAGCTTCAGACTTTATCTTTCTTATAGACTGTGAAACAGAGTCATCAACAAATTTCTGTGGCTCCAAACTGTTGGTTGATAAGCTAAAGTTGTCATCAGATTCAGGTCACCAGTGTTGCATTCAGTAGCCTTTCATCTCTCTCAGTATCTCTAACAGAGATATGAGCAAATGTTTTTTTCTGAAAAGATTCCTAATTGCAAGAATGAAATGTTTGCAAAACTGAGATGTATGAAATAAAGGTGAATTTCAGGTATCCATATACAGTAAGTCAATATACACTCAAAAACAGACAGGGCAAAAGATGCAACCTGAGGCAAGTCAAAGACTCGGGTCAGACTTTTCACACTGAGCAAGGCTCACTTAAGCTTACTGAATTACCATTGTTATTCAAGAATTCCTTGTTTCTGTAATTATTTGGAGTAAATAAAACAAAACCACCATTAATATAATGATTTGGGACTTAAAAATGCACAACGGGCCTTAACATTTCCTGTTCTTATGAAACAGTCACATTCACGGCTGGGTTTCTAAAGAAATGAAAGTCACTTTACAAAGTCAGGTGAGGACTGTGAATGAAAACCTTGTAACAATGTCAGTAATGTCAAAGTGAAGTCATCTCTGTGTTTTTTCAAGTTTCAATCTGTTTTGTGAGAAATTATGGCTGTTTAACAGGAAATCTGTAGACAGGAAAGTCGTGGCTTATATTTGTGGTCTACTTACCCCGAAATGTAAAGTCATCTTCTTGTTTCTGAACTATGTTAATCTCACCTTAGTCAAAGGTTAAACATACATTTATCAGAATCCCATGTGAACCTGCTGTCAATCTTGCCCAGTACTGCATTTTGACTTTTCAAGGAATAACTTAAGCACAGAAATCAGATCTTTAATGTGCACACATCTGTAATAATTACCTGTGAAGCAATAAATAAAATAAATTGAACATAAGCATACTGAATTTTATACTGCAAGTCATTTGAATATGCCTGAGCAATTCTAACAGCAACTAGATGATTGTGATTTGCAAGAAAAGTGACTCAGCGGAGGTTAACACATAAAACCGTAGACCCCCTTGATAAGATTTTCTGCCCACCATAACGGTAGCTCACACTATGTGTATAATATTCATAACGGTAGAGCTACATGTATCATCATATGGTATCAACAGATTATTC
Source organism: Protopterus annectens (assembly GCF_019279795.1). NCBI lineage: Eukaryota > Metazoa > Chordata > Ceratodontiformes > Protopteridae > Protopterus > Protopterus annectens. Next base: position 386,253,035 of record NC_056730.1, on the reverse strand, counting down.
CACACATCCAAAAATGTTAGTTTGCTATATTTCAGACCACAGTGGCAATGAAACTATTTCAATTAAAGTGATAATATTAGCATCTTAGTCATTAATCATGGAAGAGGAAATATGAATAAGGCTTATTACTGAAATGTGATGCTTGAATGTGTTTGTTACTGACTTTTTCTCTAGCACTAGGTACCACATTTAATCACCAACATTGTTTTATGTGCAGGCAGCATGTAAGACATGAAGTGGAACATCAACCATTTCCTTGAAAAGGCACAGTGAATTTCCAGACTACCCTTGTGTAATAATTTGTTGACAGCATCACCATTTATTCTCATGTACTTTAATAAAAATGGCTAGGTTTAAATTAAACTGATCCATAGTGGTCTTGTCTGAGCTGCATTTTGATAGGGATGATGCATATTGCTTGAAATATTTAACATTGTATGACTACCAAATATGAACTCAAGAACATTTTTCATCTGTGCTAAAGACTGAAGTGAATTGGAAAAATGGCAAGTCACAGTATAAAGCTTTCTGTTAACAATGACAGTCAAAGCGTCATCCTGAGACTGACATCAAGGCTATCTAAAAATCTTTGTTATGCAGGCAGGCATTGCTCAGTTCACAAATGCAGACCATTGAAGATGTAGTAATAGGCTTTAGTCTGAGTTTGTCCATGTAGACTAGTTTAAGTCATCTTTATTGTACAAAAGAGATTATTTGCAAAAGAACAATGCCACAAATTTGTGTGTAACTAGGCACCCCCACCAGACTCCTAGTTTGCCACAAAATTGCCTTGACCTGTATGACTGAACTGGAACTGCAACCATCTGGACTTTCATAGGTTTATAGGTTCATAGGATGATACTAAGATATTGGCCTGGAGGCCCTTATAAGCTTAGCCAAAAATTTTGCCCATCTTCCCTCAAAGTAAGCACCTGTTTTCCCTATCCAGCAAGGACACAGATGGGATCCCAGGGGTGTATTTTCACTTTCTCATCCAGTCGTCCAGGTTCCTCTTAAAGAGGGCTACAGAGGTACTCTGCTTGACATGGAGAGGGAGTCTATTCCTCAAATGGGGAAATTTTCTCTATGAAATGGTTGTTGTTCCTATCTTGTAACAGGCCCTAGGCTTTAATGGGCACCTGTGATACTTTTTAGTTTTACATTGCCATTCTACAACAAAGTAAAATTTTAAACATTTGTGGTATAAGGTGGCTAACTCCAGTTTCACAATTAGGTGTAAGTCTGAGAGTTCTCATTAGAATTAAAGTCCAAATAGCACTGAAGAGATACGGACCACAAACCAGCAACCAGGGGATAAAATAGAAAAGTATTGCATGTCTGAGGAAGTTCTATATTGAACGAAAATGTGGTTTGGTAGTTAAGGGTTCATGATTATTGCTTGGTAATTTTGTTGCTGAATAAATATTTTTCAGTTTTATCCCCTGGTTACTGGTTTTCTGGTTTGTATCTCTTCAGTGCTATATTCTGAGTTGGAGCTTTGGCTTTTTTACACTGATATCTTCCTCATTAGGATTCCCAGAGAAATTTTTTTGGATTTGGGAGTGGAGTTACATCATGGAGTGCATGGTGTATTGCATGGACACTTCTGTGCTCTGCCAGCTGGAATTCTTTAGTTATTCACAGAAAGTGACACTGTTGAACCAATATGCTCCCATTGCTTCTCCGTTGCATTTATATATATTGAAATTCCAGTGAAGTACTTAAACCAGATGTCATTTTTGAGAATATTGGGTTTAATTATTACATTGTATTTACTTTAAACATTAACAATTCTTTCTGAGACATTTTTCCCATGCGTAAAATGAATTTTTTCTGTAATCCTTCCCTGTTTATAAAATGTTGTCCATGTATATTTTATCTGTCTTTCTTCAGCTGTGTCAGGAAATTAAATGTTTCTTTAGTTATATCATAAAATTAATGAATAATGCCAAATAATGCACTGAGTTCTACCATAATACTATCCCACAGTCTGATCCAGATGATATAGCAAATATATTATCAGACACATTTAGTGGTACCTTTACCCTACCGACTTACATTATTGCTCCTGCTATCTCTGAAAATATAGGTTCCCCTGAAATCACTCTGGAAAAATTTTAAGGATTCCTGCCAAAGGCTACAGATAGTATTTTCATGAGACTAGAAAGCATAACAGACTGCATTTTCATTTGTGCTAAGTATACACTATCTGAGTGTCTACTTATACTGTTCAACCTCAGCCTATCTTTATGGTCTGTGCTTTGTGCCTGGAGAATAGCCACTGTGACTCTTCTACACAAGGGTGGCACCTCTACAGATCAGTAATTGCAGGCTCGTCAGTCAAACCAGACTCATATGCGAAGCCATAGAACATATCACAACAGAGCTCATTTACTGGGACATAGGCAACTTAATAATGCTAGATTTTAATGAGTTTGTTTTAGTGAGGAGCAGTCCCATCTCCTGAGTCTTGTAAGTTTCTTTAAAATTGTTACAGAGGCTGTACATAGTAGTCACGTAATACATTCTGCTTATCTCAACCTTGCCACTATCTCCTAAGCTGCTATTATTGAAAAATTAGACAAACTGAATGTAAAGTATTTTTAGCTCATCCATTTCCCTCAAGCAATAACTACAACGCTGCTGCCTCAACCCCCTTTTGGAATTGAATCAAGAGTCTTTCCAGAAGGATACAAGGAAGTATGTGCATCTGCTGCTAAACCATACATTAATATAAATTCTTAAACCCTGCTAGCTAATTTCAGTATGCTCCCTGTCAGGCAAGAAAGCAGCCTAAACTCCTCTTCTTTCTGTCTCCCTGTTTTTCTCCCCCATCTAGCTCTCTGCACTGCACTAGCTCCCTTCTCCCTTCAGACCATTTTAGTCCAGAGTCTGCCCTAGTGGGCTTTGTGCACTTCAGCATTTGTCCACTAGATGGCATCATCTCCCCACTAATATAGACTTTAATTCACTCACTCGTAATCTCTCACACTCTCCCCCTAAACCCTAATAGCCCCACTTCTACTTACCCCTCTACTACTTAGCCTTCTGCTACACAGCTCCACTGATAGGTTCTCGATCTCCTCCTGGGTTCTCATTGTTTCTGTCCTTTGTACTGCTTTTTCTCCCTCCTTCCCTCATAACTATTTTATATTCCTGCCTGTGTTATCTGTTCTTTCTGCTATTACACGACACTACACTGTACTCTTCTTCTCCATCTCTCCTGTTTTTTCTCTCTCTCACCCTCTCCTCCTCTTATCTAACTTAGTATCCTGCTCGTGATCTCTTTGTCTTCCAATATTTAGCCCTATTCTTGGATCTCCCCTTACTTTCTCCATTCAAAACTGCCTGCTGGTTAACTCCGCTCTTAACCGCAGGAATCCAACTCTTCCAGTCTTTACCTGCTCACTATCATCCCTGCTCCTCCCCCCCTCCCCGCAGAAATACAACTCTTCCGGTCTTTTCCTGCTCAGTAACATCCCTGCTCCTCCCCTTCATCCTCCTGGAAGTGATAAGAACCCCCCATACTTTGGGTGTCATTTTCAAAACTCGCCCGTTCCCGGCTGCTGTGTGTCCCTTGGCTGAGCGTGTACTCTAGTAAGTAGAATTGTTTGTTTTTCACTCTTTTCTTTGCATTCAATACTGGTAATTCGCTAGGGTGGTGAATAACATTCTGACATACCACATACCTGCTGAATACTGTTAAGCTAGCTAGTCGAAATGTATTTCATATCATAAGAGCATTTGTGACTGTTTTCTCAGCAATGCTCAAGGCTAGTGTATTTTGTGGTCAAATGCTTTTACTCTGCTGTTATTTTTGGGATTGTCTCGGTTCTAGCAACCTCTAAATGCCATGGAGTTTACTAGTGTAATGTTTCTTGTGAATGCCAACCTCCACATGCATGTGTTATCCTCGTAGATACTTAGCTAGATGTGGCCGTTGGGCGCATTGTTCAGAGATATTCCCCTGCCTATTATGACTGTACCTATTTACTATACAAAATTGTTTTATTGTTTTCTTCTCTAATTTACAGATCTGATGCCTATTTGGTAATGCCCATTACTAAACCGAGTACTGTGGAATTGATGTAAATTTACCCTATTAAGCTAACTCCTTACATGTATATCTGACTGTTTTTTTAAGTTCCTGAAAAGATTTAAGGAGCGCAGCATATTGGCTGTGCTTTTAGGTTAAACTGAGTGCTTGAGACGCTTATATGTATATCTGACTGTTTAAGTTCCTGAAATGATTTAATGAGCGCTGCTTATTTGGCTGTGCTTTTAGGTTAAACTGAGCGCTTGAGACGCTTTTGAACTGTTTACTGTTCATTAAAGATTCAAAGAATGCTGCTGGTTTTATGATGCGCTTAAGATACTTTATACTTGTTTTATTTGTACTCTGCTAATGCTAAATGCTCTAGACTTGTTTTATTTGTACTCTGCTAATACTAAATTCCTTGCATTACAAATCATCATATACATATAAGGAGTTAGCGTGACCCCTGTGTTACAATTGACCTGCATTAGCGTTTCAGTCGCTACTTTGGTTATTATTACTAATGCATTAGCGTTTCAGTCGCTACTTTGGTTATTATTACTAATGTAAAATAGCGACCCTTGTCTAACAACTGCCTTGATTATTATTTTGGTTAAATGAATGCAATACTTTTCTATTGACTAATGTGATTTTAGCTAAGCATATATCTGCCTATATTTGTTCTGATATCTCCTAAATGTGGTTTTATTTGACATTAACCACTAGCCATAACACTATTTTTAGACTTTGCTACTAGATAATTGTTGATGTTTTGCTTTAACACATGTGTGTTTTGATACCAGCATATTAATACTATTAGGAGACTAAGTGTTTTTCTCTATAATTATAAAGCTGTCTTTTCTCAACTTTTCTCCTGTTCACCAGCTTCTTTGCCTTGACTTACCCCCTGTGACTTCGCCGGTTGGACACCTTGACCTAGCTAAAGTATTTTTAGCTCATCCATTTCCCTCAAGCAATAACTACAACTCTGCTGCCTCAACCCCCTTTTGGAATTGAATCAAGAGTCTTTCCAGAAGGATACAAGGAAGTATGTGCATCTGCTGCTAAACCATACATTAATATAAATTCTTAAACCCTGTTAGCTAATTTCAGTATGCTCCCTGTCAGGCAAGAAAGCAGCCTAAACTCCTCTTCTTTCTGTCTCCCTGTTTTTCTCCCCCATCTAGCTCTCTGCACTGCACTAGCTCCCTTCTCCCTTCAGACCATTTTAGTCTAGAGTCTGCCCTAGTGGGCTTGGTGCACTTCAGCATTTGTCCACTAGATGGCATCATCTCCCCACTAATATAGACTTTAATTCACTCACTCATTGTAATCTCTCACACTCTCCCCCTAAATACTAATAGCCCTACTTCTACTTACCCCTCTACTACTTAGCCTTCTGCTACACAGCTCCACTGATAGGTTCTCGATCTCCTCCTGGGTTCTCTTCCCGCTCCGTTCACCCTGCGGGCTCACTCCACTCCCTTACCTTACCCCCAGTTCCCACACACCCCCAGCACCTCTACATTTGTCCCTCCAAACACCACACCCACTACTCTCTACACCTGAAATGATTTAATGAGCGCTGCTTATTTGGCTGTGCTTTTAGGTTAAACTGAGCGTTTGAGACGCTTTTGAACTGTTTACTGTTCATTAAAGATTCAAAGAACGCTGCTGGTTTTATGATGCGCTTAAGATACTTTATACTTGTTTTATTTGTACTCTGCTAATGCTAAATGCTCTAGACTTGTTTTATTTGTACTCTGCTAATACTAAATTCCTTGCATTACAAATCATCATATACATATAAGGAGTTAGCGTGACCCCTGTGTTACAATTGACCTGCATTAGCGTTTCAGTCGCTACTTTGGTTATTATTACTAATGCATTAGCGTTTCAGTCGCTACTTTGGTTATTATTACTAATGTAAAATAGCGACCCTTGTCTAACAACTGCCTTGATTATTATTTTGGTTAAATGAATGCAATACTTTTCTATTGACTAATGTGATTTTAGCTAAGCATATATCTGCCTATATTTGTTCTGATATCTCCTAAATGTGGTTTTATTTGACATTAACCACTAGCCATAACACTATTTTTAGACTTTGCTACTAGATAATTGTTGATGTTTTGCTTTAACACATGTGTGTTTTGATACCAGCATATTACCACTATTAGGAGACTAAGTGTTTTTCTCTATAATTATAAAGCTGTCTTTTCTCAACTTTTCTCCTGTTCACCAGCTTCTTTGCCTTGACTTACCCCCTGTGACTTCGCCGGGTGGACACCTTGATCTAGCTAAAGTATTTTTAGCTCATCCATTTCCCTCAAGCAATAACTACAACTCTGCTGCCTCAACCCTCTTTTGGAATTGAATCAAGAGTCTTTCCAGAAGGATACAAGGAAGTATGTGCATCTGCTGCTAAACCATACATTAATATAAATTCTTAAACCCTGTTAGCTAATTTCAGTATGCTCCCTGTCAGGCAAGAAAGCAGCCTAAACTCCTCTTCTTTCTGTCTCCCTGTTTTTCTCCCCCATCTAGCTCTCTGCACTGCACTAGCTCCCTTCTCCCTTCAGACCATTTTAGTCTAGAGTCTGCCCTAGTGGGCTTGGTGCACTTCAGCATTTGTCCACTAGATGGCATCATCTCCCCACTAATATAGACTTTAATTCACTCACTCATTGTAATCTCTCACACTCTCCCCCTAAATACTAATAGCCCTACTTCTACTTACCCCTCTACTACTTAGCCTTCTGCTACACAGCTCCACTGATAGGTTCTCGATCTCCTCCTGGGTTCTCTGCCCGCTCCGTTCACCCTGCGGGCTCACTCCACTCCCTTACCCTACCCCCAGTTCCCACACCCCCCAGCACCTCTACATTTATCCCTCCAAACACCACACCCACTACTCTCTACACCAATCAACATCCAATACTCTGGAAACACCCACTGCCTTTTCCCTCCAAAATTAAACTCATAATCTCTCCAAAATACATCACACCCAGCCTATAAGCTTCATTTTCCCCTCTTACACACACCCCCAACCACACCCTCTCCAACCCCTAACATAACCATCCATTCCCTCCCTACTACTAGGCAAGTAACATATCCTCCATATATAATTTGTCCCTTATATTCAAATATAACTCAATAAATTCATTGATCCCTTACTAACCCTATCTCAATATGCTCTCAAGACCCACAACTATCTCCCTTTTACCACTATTACTTCTAAATCTATCCTTTCTCCACTACGTCACCCAACACTTTAATTCACATCATTCACAGTCCTTTCATGTAACCAACCACCTTAACTCCCCTTTCCCTTACTCACACTCTCCTATCTCTCCCCATCTATATCCTATAAAAAACATCCTATTTTTCCCATACAAAGCTAACGCCACTCAAAAATATTCTGCTCTCATTATATCTAATACAGCTTTCAGAATTACTATAGAACCCAATCTTTTCTCTAAGCTGTCCAATTATCTTTCTGACCCACTCCTTCATCTAATCACCAGCCTATTATCTGGCGATATTCATCCCAACCCAGGCCCCCCCACCTCAACCACTATAGATAAGTCCATATTACTTACCTCTTTAAACTCCCAAAGCATAGTTAACAAAGTCCCAAACCTCCATGCCTGGCTCATTTATAATAAACCGTTTATACTATCCATTTCTGAAACTTGGTTAAAACCCCACATTAAAGACTCTGAAATAGTTCCACCAAACTATTCTATCATTAGAAAAGACAGGTCCCACAAATAAGGTGGAGGAATAGCTCTCCTTTACTCATCCACTTTGTTAGTCATTCCCTACAACAAACCCATTCCACACTTTAAAAACGCTGAACTACTCCTCACTCTACTTCAAGTTAACAAACATAAACACATTTGTCTAACTTCGCTCTATATCCCCCCAGGTGATAATATTTCTATACTTGAAGATATCCTCTCCTGGTTCTCCAATAACATTAGCAATGAAACCATAATTTTAGGAGACATGAATATTAACTGGGCCTCTATACAGTCTCCAACAAACTCTCTCAACATCAACCTCCATAATTTCTCTCAATTAATCAACACAGTAACACGCCCCTCAAAGAACCTCCCTGGCGGCAGTATACTGGACTGGATTCTAGTCTCCCATCCCCATTATTATTCTAATAGTGGCACTCTTTCAGATTCCCTTAGTGACCATACACCCATCTTCACTCACCGACTCCCCTCAAAACTACTTTGCATCCACAATTTCATAACTACCCGTAACCAAAAAAAATTTAACCCAACAACCTTTTCAAACTCTCTAAAAGCTATAAACTGGAACTGTCTAAAAACATTACCCCTAGGTGATGCAGTTGCCCACTTTAACTCAACATTCCTAAAACTACTAGACTCACAGGCCCCCTTACAAACAAAAAGAATTAAACTTAAATCCGCGCCTTGGTTGACCAAGAACACACTTTCAACCGTGCGGCTTAGAGATAAAGCCTGGACACACTATCAGAAAAACAAGATCCCCTTACTTCATAAGGAATACAAAACACTTCGAAATAAAGTAAAAAAACTCATCATCTCTGATAGACAAAACTACTTCTCTATACTCCAAAATAATAATAAAACGAACCCTCAAAGATTCTGGAAAGGTATTTCTATCCTACTTAACCCCAGTAAACCAGACACCCCAACCCCAGACCCCAATGCTACTGAATTAGACCTAGCTACCCAATTTAATTATTTTTTTACTGAATCTATTGCCAAATTAACCTGTTCATTTTCAAACACCTCCACATTCTCTAATACACCCCCACCCTTCACTACCAACACTCTGTCCAGCACTGTTACCACTCCCTCTTCTCAATCTTCTAACTCTCTACCCTCTTCTCCTACTGTAACTTCCTCATCATCCCCATCACCCCCTAATGCTCCCTTCTCCCACTCCCCTGAATTCTCATTAAAACCTATTCCCACTTCTATCATAAAAAAACTCCTCCTGAAATTGAAGCCATGCACTAACGCCCCCGACAATATCCCATCTTACTTTCTCAGCATAGCTGCTGAATCAATTGCCTACCCCATCAGCATCTTAATTAACCGCTCTCTCCAAGAATGTATAGTACCTCAAATCTGGAAACAGGCCTTTATCATACCTTTACATAAGGGTGGTAACAATAACAATATTACCAATTTCCGCCCCATCGCTATCCTGTCTCCCATTTCTAAACTCCTAGAAAAGTGTGTCCAACTTCAGCTACTACCACATCTCTTAGATAATAACCTTCTAACTCCTACACAACATGGTTTCAGACCAAATCACAGTACCATGACAGCCCTCCTCTCCTTCCTCGAAATTGTAAATAAAGCCCGCGACTCTGGTCTACTTGTCTCCACCCTACTACTTGACCTCTCCAAGGCCTTCGATACTATCTCACATAGCCTGCTTTTAACTAAACTCTCAGAACTTAACCTATCTCCCCCCTCCCTGAACTGGTTCTCCAGCTATTTATCCAATAGATACCAAGCTGTAAAATGGAAAAAGGCCACCTCCTCATTCCTCAATACCCCTACCGGAGTTCTACAGGGCTCCATACTGGGTCCCCTTCGCTTCAACATATTTATAAATGATTTCCACAAATCAATTCCATTCTCAAACATCATTCAATATGCTGATGATTCGACTATTATCTGCTCTGCCACATCTATCCCCACACTCACAAAACTTACACAAGAAGCTTTCTTAACCACTGAATATTGGATGAAAACAAATCACCTAGCACTCAATGCTTCTAAAACTAAACTAATGGTATTTACCCCTTCTAAAGTCACTCCTGTCGATATCAATGCATTCTCAATTACTAGTCAAAATAACTCACCTCTAGAACTGGTGACAGACACCAAGTTACTCGGGGTCCAAATTGATAGCCAGCTCAAATTCAACTCCCACATACAAATAAATATAAAAAACCCATCAAAAACTAGGTATGCTCTACCGACAAAATCATTACCTCACACCTGCCTCCAAAATCACTCTCTCTACTTCCTTTCTTATCCCCTCTCTTCTATATGGAGCTCCACTTCTAACTAATCTACAGTCCACTCTAAAAAAACAACTCTCCTCTTGCTACAACAAAATTGCCAAGTTTGCTACCAGCCATAAGTCCTCCACCCACCACTGTTTCTCCCTTCAAAAACTAAAATGGCTAGAGCTTCCCAATCATCTCACCTACATTCAACTATCTCTTGCCCATAAGCTCATTTTCAACGCCTCCCTCTGCCCATCCCTCTCCTCTGCCTTTAAAATGTACCTTGCTAATAGAGTATTAAGGTCAAACAATCAAAATCTATTAGAAGTGCACAAACCAACTCATCCCCCAGGCAAAAATCTTCTATCCTATGGCACTGCTCGCCTCTGGAACTCCCTACCTCCATCCATTTGCACCACCCCTAACCATTTTATTTTCAAAAGATCTCTTCATTCTTACCTATCTTCCCAGTGGGAATGCTCCTGCTCCCACCCCTCATAACTAACACTAGAACTGCTTCTGCTCCCACCCCTTATAACTAACACTAGAACTGCTTCTTTCTTCATCTTCCTTCAGCCCCCTGTTTATTCCAGCTATTTTTTCTCTAACAACTACTCTATTATTCCTATGGTATATGCAATTAATGTATCAGACCTAACCTCTTAAGTTTATGCTTTTTAACATGCAATAACTTCTTGCACTGCCTTGCAACATGCCTTTGATAAACTGTTTCATCTGCTAGATCCATCACAACTCTGTATTATTTCTAATGCTTGTTAACTATTTGAAAATATTTGTTTGAACATTTTAGAATTGTATAAATTATCAACAATAATTTATTGTACTTAGACTGTTTTGGAGCTTTTCTCCCCAGTACTCCATTGAAAACGGGTTCATCTTGGCCCAATGGACTATCCTGGTAAACCAACTGCAAATAAAAAACAAATAAATAAATAAATCCCTGTAGCATTCATTATATTGCAAACTGGTTGTTCAATAGATCTGAGGTTGCGAAAGTTGCTGGTTCCCTCTCTGAACATAAAATTGTAACTAGTGGGGCTCCATAGGGATTAGTGCTGACCCTCTTTTGGTTGACATTTATTTTACAGACATCCAAGTCAATATTCCAGAAGTGTGGCTGAATATGTTTGCTGATGAATGCAACCTGTGGACAATTATTCATTCATACACTGGTACTAAACAAACAGCTGTAGCAAGGTCTGGATTGTGCCCACACCCGATATACTAAAATT
>NC_056730.1:386191715-386236715 GCF_019279795.1 Protopterus annectens | reverse complement strand
CATTTCCAATCTCTATCCTTATCAATAGACTAATAGCTGAAGCCTGTGTTCCCCGATTATGAAAAAAAAAACAATATATTATCCCCCATCATAAAGGCAGCATTTCTGCTGACATCTCTGACGTATGGTCTATTGCAATATCAGCTGTCTCAAAAATTCTTGGAAGAGGTATTCAGTAACAACTCCTCCACTAACTCCTACAAAAATGGCTCTTAACATCCTCCCAACATGGTTTCTGCCAACATAATGCACAATTTGTGCCCTACTTATCATCCAATAATGCCATAAACAAATCCAGGAACTCAGGCAAACTGTTATTCTCCCTTTTTCTTGACCTTCCTAAAGCTTTCAATACTGTTTCTTACCCTAAACTCATGTACAGAATGTCTCAACTAGGACAATCCCCTTCTCCATTATAGTAGTTTAATAGCTATTAACTGACAGTCTCTGTTAATCAGCAGAATATGCTCTCTTTGGACCTGCATGTCTCCACTGGTGTACTCCAAGGCTCTATTTTTGTTCCCCCACTCTTTAATATCTTTATCAATAATCTCTATACATCAACAGGTCTGTCTCTCTTATACAATGTGCTGATGATCCCACACTTCTATGTGCATCTAAATACCAGCCTCAACTCATTCACATCACATAAGCAGCTTCTTCCACAGTTAAGAAGTGGCTTCATAATGCCCAACTACCACTCAACCCTAACAGAACAAAGCCACTGCTATTTTCCCACCAAATATCATGTCTGACAAAGTGAATTTCAAAATCTTTCACTAAGCAAAACTGAAAACGAAGTAGACTCCAATACAAAATGTCTTGGATTGATTACGGATGATAATGTGCATGTTCAAAATAACATAAAATGACTCATGTCAAATTAGAAATGCTCTACAGGTATAAAAATATCGTCAGCAACACCACCAGAACCACTCTTGCCACTGCCTACCCTTGTCTCACCTCTCTTATATGATGCATCTATCCTAACCAACCTTCAAGCTACAGTGAAAAATAAGCTTCAGGCATGCAAGGTTGCAAAATTTGTCACCACCAAACAATATCAAACCTACCACTTTACTGCCCTTAAGCACTGAAATAACTACAACTATCTAACGTTTAGATTACGTGCAGTTCATCTCCACACACAATATTATTACAAAGTCAACAGCTGTCCATGCTTTTAGTCTTTTTCTCCATTCCTACCACCCTAATGGACCTTTTTGATTTGATGAACAAAAGTCACATATGCATGGGTAGTACATAAGGAAATCCCCAGGATACCAGGGAAAACACGGAACAGCACCACTGCGCCATTACACAACGACATTATTTAAGAAAAGCAAGTAACATTTTTCTTAAATAATGTCATTGTATAATAGCAATAACCCACGGCTGGGTGTGAGTAATGCTAGATTTACTCACAGCCAGTTTTGTTTCACCCTCCTAACCAAACCATGCCAACCATGGGTAAATCCAGCTTTACCCACTCTTAGCCATGGGTTATTGGTATATTATTGCCTTTCAAATGTTAGCGTTACTCTGTCTATTACTGTTGTTTGCACATTGGAGCCTTTCTCCCCAGACCTCCAATGAAAATAGATCCTGTGCTCAGTTGGACTTTTCCTGGTTAAAAAAAAGCAATGAATAAATAAATAAATAAACAAAATGGGACATTATGACCGTTAAGATTTTCTTGGTAAAAACATGTCAAATAAATGAAATAAGACAAAATAATGAGATAGTAATGAGAAATTATTTAAAATTTCTTATGTTAATAAGCCCCCTTCCCACTTGTTTATGATTAATAGTCATATATTAATCATATATAGTCATATATTAATCATATATTAATAGTCATATATTAATCATATGTTAATAGTCATATATTAATCATATATTAATAGTCATATATTAATTATATATTAATAGTCATATATTAATCATATATTAATAGTCATATATTAATCATATATTAATAGTCATATATTAATCATATATTAATCATATATTAATAGTCATATTTTCATCTATTTGCACATCTTCTGCAGATAGGTTATAGAACACAGTATCAAACATTTTCTATTTACTTTGCAGTTATCAATGATGCTCTGTTTGGCTGCTAGCACTGCCATTTTTGGTGTAAGCTGCTTATCTTGGCTGAACCAGAACCACTTGCATCCAGAGGTGCCCGCTAGCCAAGAAGGTGGTGATATAGATAGAGAATTAACCATTATAATTTTGATAATCAGTAAATCCTTGATAGGTATGGAGTGGACAGAGATCTTGTAAGGGTCTTAGTGAGCATATGGCCCACAGATAAGAAGTGGGGGGATATGTGGCCATCCTATCCCTGCGGCTAATATGGTATGTATGGCTCTTGGGGACAGGGGTACTTCTCAGGCTTTGGCCTTCAGGATGCATCAGCAGTTCCTCAATATATTTTTGGCATGTGGGGATCAATACATCTATTTCCTGGAGTCACCTGAAGACAGAGTGCATTCTATACATGACGTTTACAGGGTGGCATATTTCCCTGAGTTGCTTGATGCAGCAGATTGCATGCACATTGTCATTGAAGCCCTATCAGGACCACAAAGGGAGTAGTACTGAAACAGAAAGAGCTGCCATTCCATCAATTGCTAGCCAGTGCATGATGCATAGGGGTGCATCACCAATGTGTTGGCCCAGGATCCTGTCAGTGCCTATGATTCACATATCTGGCATACAAGCTTAGTCTAGCCCCTCTTCCAACATGGTAGGCTGCACCATGGTCACCTTGTTAGTAAGTGGGATTTGCAATTATGATTATTCTATTAATTATTCTTAGTAAAATGTATTGCTTATTACTAGACCACTCTTCCTTTGTTTTGTCTCACCTTTTCTTTTTTTATGTTTATCATGTGATTCAGGGAATAGATTCACTTGACTGAAAATACAGAATATTGAATCAAAAATGCTGAAAACTCAAAATACTGAAAATATAATTAATGCAGGGGGGCAAGCCCCCCTGTACCCCCACCCCCACTCTGCCAACTCCAGGACTGCACAACATTGAGGAAAGGATAAATTCCCATTTTCAATATTTTGAGTTTGCAGCATTTTGTGATTCAATATTTTGTGTTTCTAATCAAATGAATGTATTCTGATGCAGGATATCCATTGGAGTCATGGTTTATGACTTGTGTGAGAAATCCAACTGGAGCTATGGAAGTCTTGGAAGATAATTTTAATAAAAACCTGTCCCAGACCTGCATTGCCATTGAGATAGCTTTTGACATGTTAAAAGTCCATTTCAGATGACAGGATGAGTGTTGAGTGCCCTTCCCTATGGCTCAGCTACTGCTTACCTCGGGTCTACTTTAATTAAATGAAAGCAGAATCCGTTGAATACGAATCCATCGACACGTAAACAGTGAAACATGGAAACATCAAACGCACTAAATAGCAAAATTGGAAATGTCGAACTGTCATAGTTGGCCCATCTGTGGTATAGCTCCGTAAGGTAAGTGTGCTATAATTACGGACCTTAGGGTTATGGTGCGGGTTAAGGTAAGTGCATAGATAGGTAATATACGTAAGGTTACTGTAGGGTTTTGTTAAGTGTATGTGTGTGGAATATTTACTTTGTGTGGGTATAGTTTTGTAGGGTAAGTGTGCAGTAGTTATGGACCTTAGGGTTAGGGAGGGGTTAAGGGTAGTGCATAGATAGTTATGTATGTGGGGTTTAGTGTAGGGTTACTAGTGGGGTTTTGGTGCTTTAATTTAGGGTAAGTAGTAGGGTTTTGGTTAGTGTATGTATGTGTCTTTTGTTGTGTTTGCGTAGGTAGTATGTTACGGGTGGTGGGGTTGGCCGACTATTGCGGTTTTGATGTTTAAATTTCATGGTTTTGCGTGTTCAATGTTATCGCGTTTCGCTGTTGACGGATTCGTATTCAATGGATTCCGCTTCCGTTTAATTAAAGTAGACCTGTTTGCATCATGTTGCATTTTGGACAACATCATCATGCATCAGTTCAGTGGTGAAGTGACCCATGATGTCACTGCACCTCCCATTGAATATCCAACGATGATTAATGATGATCAGGTGGTAGCAATATTAAGAGAATCATGCAAGTATAAGTCCTAGCAGGTGCAGAGGTAGCGTCTAGTCCACAACTATGAACCATGACATTTAGGTTGTTTCATTCTTATAAAAAACACATGAGTATAAATAATGCATGCAATAATATGTGTGGACTAAGCTGTGTGGTGCATGGTCTACTGTCACTGTTATCAGACATTCCCTCATCTTTAAATATGCATTTTTTACAGTACAGTTAAAAATATTACTCTTTGCAAAAGTTATGCCTGACTGTTCACTAAGACCTGTTTAGTGATTTCAAATGGCACCATGCAAGGCATATTTACATTTTTCACTGCTATGCAGAATATATTTTGCTTAGGAACTCTAGTTATTTATGCATGTACTGAATCTGCTGAAATGGTAAATGGTAATTTTATAAAAAGTGTTGTTTCAGCAGCTGACTGATTGACTGATTGACTGATTGGCTTTAGCAACTATCTACTACAGTCTCTGAACTCGCATTTACCATTGAGTTCATACCTTTCAATAGAATAGAAAATGAATCACTTTTTTATGCAGTGTTACTCCACTTTTACCCACAACATTTAGAAATGATTTACTGTTCTCTGTTAAGGTACTGTACATTAGATTAATTCATGTCATACACATCAATTTGTGTCCTCAGACATAGCAATCATCATTTGTGCAGTGCTGAGGGTAAAGTTGCAACAGTATTAGTGTTGATGTCAGGATAATCATGTATAAAGATCTATTTTTTTCAGATGTGTGTTATCCTCTTAATAGTGTGTATTATTTGTTTTATGTTCTATGTAATTGTCAGCATTACCATTACTCAGATGAAACTTTTGATAACAGATGGGCAGTAAATTATATTAAACATTGCAACTTGTATCTTGTGCCCTCCACCTTTATTTTCAGATTATATTTTAAAGCATTACCATTAATGAAAAAAATTCATGCACATGCAAAACCTCTTAATACTCAGTTATGTTGTACACATACATCTTCTGCAATATATATATATATATATATATATATATATATATATATATATATATATATATATATATTGTTTTTTTAATTGCTTTTAAAGGTAAACATTGACATAATTTTACCAAAAGGCATGGTAGTCAAATGAAACTTTGCATACTTTATGTATCTGAAAAGACTACCCTATGTCACAGTAGGTCGAGGTCAAATGTGTCATACACAATGACTCCTTAAGATGGGGTGAGTGAAGGTTCCTGTGTTTATGAGACCTTGAATGAGAGGTTTTGCTATGAGTAGATGACTGTTGATATGGCCTGTATGAATTCTGTTGTGTTTGCTCCCCCATAATATTCTCACTACTTCCTTGAGAAGCACTTGTAGTGTGACATGACATGTACCTACATGTTAGGACAGTTCCCCATCCACTTCCCCATCCAGAACTGATTCTTATTTGAGTCTTCTAAATCCTCAACAGTGTATGAATGGAGGTAGACATGGCTCCTGTGTGTGCCACCATATTGCAGATCATGTGATCATGGTATTATCCCTACTCTCTACCATTTCCATGTAGTTCTTGAAATCCTCACATACACCCTGCAGTACTTTGATCATTTCTAGCTGACTCTCTATGACAATGCACTGAGCCTTAACAAAGTCACAGAACATTAGCTGCTGGGCAACCAATACTTTACGAGTTTCCTGAGATATCTGTGTCATGTGCTTTCACCCTGCAACCATTTGATAAGGTGTCACATCAGACACTGTTACCTCTGAATTTCTGCCATCATCCAGAAGGTGTTCATGTGGGTCTGGAGTCACTGGTCTTGAGGAAAATGCATTTTCCCGCCATACAACCTTTAGTGTAATGTGACCATGTACTGGGCTTAGTGATCCAGTGTCACTTTCTTTAGAATTATTTCCATGTTGTGGGGTGTGTAACCTTTTGCCCTTAAACCTAGAACTATCTTATCATTTTCCTCATGCTGTCTCATAACTATAACTATGTCATCATAATCATTGGCCATTCTGCTGCTGATGTCATCTACATTTACTACTGTTGTGGAACCACTCATTTCTGTTGCTGACTCTGTAAAGAATTAATTGATTACACTACTAGTCAGATACTGGAGTACACTGTTATTTGCTATGTAATGAGCTGTGGAAAACAATTACCATGCACACTCTTGTCAATGTCAATATGTGCTGAAGTGGAGGGTTCACCTGTTAATAGTAAATGTTATGTGTTACATGTACTCATTTCACATGAGCAATCATTTCTTTGTGTAAATATATTACAGAGATCAAAGTAACCTTCCTGAGTAGTTATCTGTTGATGCTGCAGATGTGGGCCAGTGTCCATATCACCACTGATTATGTCATCTTCATCTATTTCGTAGTCATCCTCTGAATAGACAGGAGGTATTCCTCATCAGGTATTAAAGGAATGTGTTTGACATCCCTTCCCAGTAGTGCTATAGGCAGTTGCATTTTGCCTTGCCTTTGTCTGGCATATCCTGCCATATCATTGACCCTCTTCTTGCACTGTGTTAATGTGTCTTTTCTTCCATCAGCATCAACATTTATATTCACAACCATTTGTTTTCAGGGCTTTGCCTTCTCAGCTTTTTTGGGTCTCCCTTTTCCAAAAAGGCTTTTGCATATGTCCCAAGGGTTACCATGAGGATGTGGTTCGCCTCGTGACTAAAATTATCTTTTCTCGGCCTGGATCTTTGCTGCTTCATCATTCATTTTGCCTTAAACAACATGAAGTGAGATCCATTTATCAGCCGTGCAACACTGCAATGAAATCATGTCTGCTTTCATAACAAATAAATCAAAGATCTGAGGAAAAAAACATTTATGCTGACACAAGATCGATATTCTTACACGTAGTACAAGTCAAACTTCACCCAGTTAAAACTGTATGATATTAGCCTATACAATAACCTTCCATGAATGCATAATAGTATTTCAAGCATTTATCATTACACAACCATCTTATCCTTTTCTAACGGAGGTGAAATCCTGCACCTACCTTTTCAAATTTATTCTGCCATGATTTTTCATTCATGCCAGACAAATCCCACTCTACAGTATGGCATCATGTATTCAGATAACACAATACAGTGATGTAAATGTAATAAATCAGACTTCACTCACTTAAAATTATTTATTAATATCCTGTACAGCATAACCTATACATGCAAAAAAAGGTATAGCAAACATTTATATTAAAAAATACTATCATTAGTCCTTTCCCAAACATTTCCAGTTATATATATTGTTATGAATTCCCTTTTATAAACAGTCATATCATTAGCATTTACATTAATCAACTGCATCTGACAGTCGCATCAATGTAAAACATATTTCTCCTGGTAATAATCAATATATAAATTGAATATGTTCTGTTTGCCAATAATTTCTAACTATATTGATATTTTTATCTTACTTGATAAACTTTGCACTTTCCCAAAACGCGTGCAACCTAACAGTTTGAAATCTAATGACACTGCATAGTAGCAGAATTTGGTAATGGTAATGACACACCCCAGAGGGTGTGGCTCCCTCCCTCTCAACCATAGCCTTGTAGTTACATTCCTCATTTTGGTACTGACACTTGGATTTATGGCAACACTTGTGAAAGCATGAGGCCAAGCTCTAAGTTGGTCAGATAAGGAGAAAAAAATATGGTCCACCCCTTGAAGGAATCATGCCTGTAAAGAGCTGACACTGAATGAAAAAAGGCTGACAACTGGCAAGAACTAGGAGAGCAGATAGAGATCACCTGCTCTCAGCCCCAGGTCCAGCACAGATACAATGACCTGCAGAGGAACAGCCCTGACCAGATGGTCTAAGGGGTAGATCAGGCTAAGGCAAGAAGGCCATAGCACTACAGTGAGCATTTTAACAATTTCTTTAACATTTTACAGAAAACAGGTTTTAAAAATGCTAGATAAATATTGCATAAATGCAGCTAAATGCAACAAATGCATGTGCAAGTCAAATCTGTTTCTATATGCAATCAAAAAGGTATAAGTAAGCATAAACATATTTGTAAGCAGAAATGCATCTATATAAAAGTATTTTAATGTGCAGATGTGTTTGTATGTTTAAACTCAAATGTAAATGTATGAGTAAATAAATATATACATAAGGATTCATATATAAAAGTGTAAATGTCCAGAAGTATACATATAAATGTATGAGCATGTTTGTGTGTGTGTGTGTGTGTGTGTGTGTGTGTGTGTGTGTGTGTGTGTGTGTGTGTGTGTGTGTGTGTATAGGTTTACCTTCAAAATATTGAATGCACATAGTTGAAAGTGTACAATGCTGAAACGTTTCCATGAAATCCATACTGCTGAAATTTCAGAAATCTGAAATAAAAAAAAATAAAAAAAATGAACGTCGGCATTTCCAATCACTCCACACCTACACACAAGTGCTAACATGGGTCAAAAAGGAGGTGAGATTTTGTGGTTCGGAATATCGGCATACTAGGTTTTGATAAAGGGCAGTTCAGAGTTCACAGAAGTGATTTTGTAGTCAATAAAACAGAAAATGTAGAATTGCAATGGATTCTATGGTTGGCCTCACATAGAGGCTTGGGACTCAATGACAATGTGCCCCTGAAACCTGTGCTTAAAGCCAAGAAATTGAGATAGTACTATGTGAGTTATATATAATGATTTTTAGCCTTTTAAGGTTTTAATTATTTCTTAAGATGGTTTTTAGTGTGTTAATTAGGGTTGCTTTTTGATAGGCTGGTATTGTAATTGTTTTTTATTTAAATATTCAGTGTGATTTAGTGCATGTTGTCTGAAGAAGCAGTGGGTTTCACTGCGAAAGTGCTCACATTCTTCTGTCATTAAAGAATTTTGGATTTTACATCGCCTACCTGAATTTATTCAAGTTGCTGACTTTGTTTGTTAGCTTATACCTTGGATTCCTCACCTCTGTTGGGATATTTTATTTGAATATATATATATGTGTGTGTGTATATATATATATATATATATATATATATATATATATATATATATATATATATATATAGTTAACAACACCAGCAAATTACACAAGCCAACCACTGAGGGTGAATTCTGTAACATAACAGAAATAAACAGCCAAAAAAACAGTATCACCACCACGACTTCGGCTAAAAACAAATTTAATAACTTGTAAAATAAAAAGATAAGCACTTTCAGACATTCACTATGCCCTTCATCAAATCTAAAAAGCTTAAACAAGCTTACAGATTTAAAAATCATATGCAGCCAATCAATTGACTGATCTCAGACAGCACCCTCTCAGGGCTGGTTTTAAAGGAATACAAGTGCTCAAACCAGGGTTTGTGTCAACTTGTAAATCCAAATCCACTTCATTTCAGCCTGCTCCATATAAAGCATCATATCACCACCCCTCATGTTTACATTTACAACTTGCAGTACCACAAAATGAAAAAATGGGAAGTATTGAAATATGTTTGTATAATGGATTCTTAATGTCCTTTAAGCATATATCACTGACATGTTTTGATATCCTATCTTTAAGTCGGTGGTTAGTTTTGCCAACATCGAGAGCACTACAGATGCGATGTTTGCTCTGAGAGTGTTGATGGAGAAGTACAGAGAAGGTCAGAAGGCATTGCATTGTGTCTTTGTGGATTTAGAGAAAGCATATGACAGGGTGCCTAGAGAGGAGTTGTGGTATTGTATGAGGAAGTCGGGAGTGTCAGAGAAGTATGTAAGAGTGGTACAGAATATGTACGAGGGTAGTGTGACAGTGGTGAGGCCTGCGGTGGGAGTGACGAATGCATTTAAGGTGGAGGGATTACATCAAGGATCAGCTCTGAGCCCTTTCTTATTTGCAATGGTGATGGACAGGTTGACAGACGAGATCAGACAGGAGTCCCCATGGACTATGATGTTTGCAGATGACAATGTGATCTGTAGTGAGAGTAGGGAACAGGTGGAGGAGACCCCGGAGAGGTGCAGATATGCTCTAGAGAGAAGAGGAATGAAGGTCAGCAGGACTATGACAGAATATATGTGTGTGAATGAGAGGGAGGATAGAGGAATGGTGAGGATGCATTGAGTAGAGGTGGCAAAGGTGGATGAGTTTAAGCACTTGGGATCAACAGTTCAAAGGAATGGTGAGTGTGGAAGAGAGGTGAAGAAGAGAGTACAGACAGGATGGAGTGGGTGGAGAAGAGTGTCAGGAGTGATTTTTGACAGATGAGTACCAGTAAGAGTGAAAGGGAAGGTCTACAAGAGAGTAGTGAGACCAGCTATGTTATATGGATTGGAGACAGTGGCATTGACAAAAAGGCAGGAGTCAGAGCTTGATGTGGCAGAGTTGAAGATGTTAAGATTTGCACTGGTGTGATGAGGATGGACAGGATTAGGAATAAGTATATTAGAGGGTCAGCCCAAGTTGGAAGGTTTGGAGACAAAGCCAGAGAGGCAAGATTACATTGGTTTGGACATGTGCTGAGGAGGGATGCAGAGTATAGTGGGAAAAAGATGCTAAGGATGAAGCTGCCAGGTAACAGGAAAATATGGAGGCCTAAGATAAGGTTTATGGATGTGGTAAGAGAGGGCATGCAGGTGGTTGGTGTGACAGAGCAAGATGCAGAGGACAGGAAGAAATGGAAACAGTTGATCTGCTGTGATGACCCCTAATGGGAGCAGCCGAAAGAAGATGAAAAAGAAGAAGAATAAGAATGCATTGCAGAGTTGACAGAGAACTATATATATCACATTTCTACTTCTGCAATCTGCATACACCTTCAAAGAATAAGTTCTAGAGTTCAGAGTAGAAGGGTTTCCCTTTGGTTTCACATATGTTCATAACCTCTCACACACACTCTCATTTATCTCCCTCTCTTTGTATCCTCTTGCCATAAATTCCTGAGTAAGAGTCTCATTAGCCATAATAAAATCCTCATTATTAGTGTGTAAGTGTGAATTCCTCAGCATCTGCCCCTTTAACACATTCTTATATAAATGTCTGGGGTGCATGCTACGTCAATCCAACAAGTTATTCCAACAACATTTTTTATGGTGTATAGCTGTTCGAATTCCCTCATCCATTGATAGAAACATATCCAAAAAACTAATTTCATTCCTTGAATTATGTAAAGTGAATTTCAGAAAGACTACAGTTGTTTCTAAATAAGCAACAAAACCAACTCATTAACAGTACCTTTCCATAGAAAGAAAATGTCATCCATAAATCTTCTGTAACATATGATGTTGTGGAGATAACTGTTGTTCTTCAGCACATGATTATTTTTCCATTCAGCTAATAGCAAATTAGCATAACTATTGGTGCAGGGGGTGCCCATAGCAACACCCCCCTCTTTGCCAATAGACATTGCTACCAGATGTGAATATAGTATTGTTCAGAACAATATCAAGTAACCTGCAAATCAGGCTAATTCTATCACTGTTGTATCCCTGTGTAGTGCTGAGCTGATTTCTTATGGCATAGATACCATATTCACTCAGAATAACCATGAATAGACTCACTATATCCAAAGTTACTAATAAATATACATTATAATCCATGATGTGTGTATTGGATTCATATAAAGTCTTTAAAAATGCTCTGTATCCTTCACTACAGTAGATGTGGATGTAAGTGCCTGTTTCAATTGCCTTTCTATGTACATAGATAAGGGCTCTGTCAACCATCCTTTTCCAGCCACTATGGGACATAAGGGTGGGTTGTTGAGATCTTTATGTATTTTTGGTAAGCCTTTTATTATTGGAAAAAGTGGATGTGTTCCAGTTGAGAATTCAAATAAAGATTCATCTGTTCTTTGCATCATTAATAATTCTTGCAGTTGTTCATTGACCCCATGTATCATACCCTTTACTTGTGTCTTGTTAATTACTCTATAAGTTTGAGTGTCACATAACATGGCATTCATCTTGCTATGATAATCCGATTGAGTCTTCAGAACCACAGCACCTCCTTTATCTGCTGCTGAAATCAAGATATATTTGTTATTCTGCAGCTCTATCCATGTCAATGTTTCCTCTTGGGTTAAATTATGAAAATATTTATGACATTTATTTAACTTTTTTTCTATCTCCTGCTGGCGTACTTTATATAGAAAGTTTCAAGCAAAGGATTGTTTTGCAGAATAAAAGTGCTTGGTTTCCTTAATACATCAGTTCTCTCATTAGATGAGTCTTTGTATAAACATTTTAGCATGACATTCCTGCAGAATAATTTCAAATTTATAAGTACATCACTAATTACAGAGGAGACCTCTGGAATGAAAGAGATTCCTCTGTTTAGTAGGTTGCATTGTATAGCATTCAGTTTAAATGTACTCAGATTCACTACGAGGGAAGTTTTTACACTGTTCAGCTCTCTGACGAAAACTTCCTCCTCTTCCTGCCACAACTCATGGAATGCTGATGTATGTGTTTCATTGGTATTCTTATCAGCAGAGGCAGATTGCAAAAAAACAAAGTCTTATTCACATTCTTTGGTCTGGCTCCCATTGCTTTAACATCATCTACAGGAATAACTTCAGAATTTCTTTCATTCCTGTAATTAGTGTTGTTTGAATGGGATTATGTTGAATGTGAAAGGCGACCAAAATTCAAAAACACTGTGATGAACTTGAAAATTTTCATATGGATATTTTCTTTCATGGACTTTAAACAACTTAATCTGTTTGGATGGAGGAAACACCAGCAACAGATCAGTAAGAAAGTTAAATAAATGGCATAAATATTTTCATAATTTAACTTAAGAGGAAGTATGATGTTAGATATGCCATAATGCAAAATAAACAATTTGATTTCTTGCTCAGCAGATAAGAGAGAGATAATGGTTTTGAAGAAGGAATGTATTAATTATCATAGATTTATGAACTGTTATATCTGAATTTGAACATGACATAAAGTTAAGGGAAATTCTTGACACCGCGTTTTAGATGATACAATAGGGTCAATGAACAATTACATTGCCATTTTTAAAGGATTTTATTGAATCCAATATCATAATACACCACACATATTATAATGCATATTTATTGGTAACTTGGGATAAGTGAGATTTACATGGTTATTCTGAAATAAATATCTATCTATGCTATAAGAATGTGCTGAAAGAACAACAGTCTCACAACAACATCATATGTTTACAGAAGATTTGTGGATGACCTTTTCTTCTATGGAAAGGTACTGTTAATGAGTTGTTGGATTCAAGGATAGAATTATGTATTTGGATTGGATGTATTGGATGGGATGATGGATGATGGACATTGGATGAGAACATAAGAATGTATAAGAATGTCGTAGGAATAACCACCCCAATCAATATATATAAGTATAATATACATATAAGAAGAATGTGTTAGGGGCTTGACCACAGTCACACAACAATTTAATTGGCTAATGAGATATGGCTAATATTGAGACTTATACTTACTTATGGCAAAGAGAGAGAGAGGAGAGGAGAAGAGTGTGTGTGTGTGTGATGTATGAACTTATGTGAAAAACCAACTCTCTGGAAATCAGGTCTATGATGGATGTGGGGGAGGGCAAATAAACCTATAATAAAGATAGATAATAGCAACACAAAAGCAGGATAGTGTTGACATTAGTGAGATTGGGGCTATGTGTGTCAAACCATCAGAGACAACTGGAAATTTTTGGCCAGTGATGACACCATGAGCCAAGTTGTGGAGGACATACCTTCTTTTTCTTTTAAGACCAACAAAAATATAAAGTAGCTACTATGCCATTCTTTGAAGGTGCATGTGTGCAGAAGTAAAAAAATAAATATATATATGCTCTCTCTGTCAACTCTGCAATGCATTCTGTGTTGGGAAAACTAACCGCCACCTTAAAGACAGGATATCAAAAAAAGACATTACGAATCCGTTATACAAACATATTTGAATACTTGTATTCCTTTAAAACCAGCCCTGAGAGGGTGTTGTCTGAGATCAGTCAATTGATTGGCTGCATATAGTTTTTGAATCTGTAATTGTTTTTTTTTTTATATCTGATAGAGAGGGATAGTGAATGTCTGAGCGCTTATGTTTTTATTTTACATGTTATTAAATTTGTTCTTAGGTGTAGTACACAAAATATTTATTAGTATGATAATTGTATAAGGCAGCCATTTTTTTTTTCACAAAATAGTAACTGCATCTGCACAATGTCTGTCCTCAATTAGTCACCACACCCTAGGTAGTGACCGCCTGGGGGAGGGTGTTAAGGGAGTCACTGAATGACCAGCAGAGATGTTAGGTTAGTGAGAAGTGCACTGTTCAGTTTCTTACTTTCAGAATTTAAAAGTGTGTTGCTTATAGCAACTTTACATGATATGACTTGTAGATAAGGTATGCAAGGCATTGTGCAAAGCAATAACTTCAATGGAAATGTAAGCAACGTTTGTAGCAAGTACCCACCCCTTTAGAAACAAGCTGTCTGCAAACAAAAAAATGTTAAAAACTTGAAAGAAGTCATGCAATCCTTCTATTTTAACTTGCAGTAAGTTTCAGTGCAAATATATTATGTAATTCTGTTCTTTGTTGCTTAATAAATGGAACCATAGAAGTGAGACAGATTCATTATAGATGTATACAGAATTTCTGTACTTAACTGATTAAAACATAGGCGTGAAAGCACACAGATCCAGGAGAAGAATACATTTTGTGTTTTGCTGATTATTTATTTATTTTATTTGTTTACTGGAATAGTCTGATGAGGCAGAAAGCTGCCCCTTTTCAGTAAAATCCCAGGGAGAAAAAGTCCAGAAAAATTCCAGCATTACATAAAGAAAATAGTATACAGGGATATACAAGTAATAAACAAGTATACAAAATTTCAATGCTATGAAAAAAATGCATAAAGAACATATTAAACAGAGGTATACAAGTATTCAACAGAGGAAGTAACCAACAAATATACAACATTTCATCAGGGCAGATTAGTAAATGTAAGCAGGCAGGAAATAGATTGGAATGTCTTGTTTGTGTAGGTGAAGAGGAATTTGCCTACACTTCTTCCCAAGACTTACTGAAGGTAAAAAAAAAATCTACTCAGCAAGGATTATGTGAAGTATAAAAAAACTCAGAAAAACCTTCTCAAACTGCACACATGGGAATCAAATCATTAATTTTTACAGTTGAGCACTTTAATCTCCAACAAAATAAGGCTTTAACAAAACTGAATACATCTATGAAACCACTTGTATTGCTCTGTAAAATATAACTTAAGATTGTGAAAACATTTTAAACAAAAAATGTATATACCTGGGATTTATTAATATGCGTGTCGACTCAGTGCTAAACCCACACGTTTATTTGGTGTTAGCACAATCAGCAGCAGTGCTTATTGAATATACATGCTGCTAAGCATGCCTAAGCACATCTACACCTTCAGCAGCACTTGCTTACGGCCAGCACAAGTGTTAGTGACCTCAAAGACGTGCACAGAGGCTCCGATGCACAATATAAACAACAGCTTCTGCATACATGCAAACCCACTAAGTGAGCACTTGTGGACTGCATAACTCAAGGCAAGGGCAGTTGGAATGAAATAATAAAGAGGAAGGGGAAGCTAAACAAAGAAAGACTACTCAAATATAATTAGATTTTTGTGAAAACAGCAGTACTTAAATGCATATTTTTATTTATATAAGTAATCTTTTTCACTTGGTGACATGTATATAAAAACAAAATTCTGACAAGCGATGGAAGAGGGACACCAAGGTAACAGTTTAACACAGGGGAGTAAATATGACGAATGTTCATAAAATGCTGAATTGAGATCACAGTTAGACAGAAGAGTAGATACATTAGGGGTTATTTGTATATATTACAGTTATTGCATATCAGATGTGTCTCCAGAAAGTTATCTGCTGCAACCAACGGTATGCTGTATTCCTCACTCATCATGTAAAAATAAAAATAAATGAACTCTACAGCTGCTGTCTCATGCACTTCAGAAAGGGACATTTTTTGGCTATCTGTTCTTACATGTAACCATGTAAAGAGTCTTGTAAAGTCACACATGTATAAACCAAGCATTTGTTTTATATTAATGCAAATTATAAATAGTAGTATAAATAAACCATAAAACCTAAATGTATGGCTGCCACTGTAGACATGCTGTGGCATGCTCAGTAATATTGATCTTATTCACATGGTTATATTGAGAATGCCTGGTTATACCTGTGAGTCAGGTGTATACAAGTACTCTGCCATTGTAATGTATACTGTGGGAGCAATCAAAGGTAATGCCTTATATCTACATAATTGATTTCAAAACATACATACAGGTTAAATAACTGTAAGGCTGTCTTTGCCTTATATGTATGAATGAAACAATACTGATAGTTCTTATGGTAGTATGCACACCTATGACAACGTGGAAACATTGAGAATAATCAAGGATGCATGTACAGTCATTCCAATAACAGTATAAAAATATGAAAAAAGCATTTTTTAGCAACCTGCATGTTGTGAATGGTGCAAAGTTTGTGACTGTTTATGCATGCTGTGTATGTAGCAAAATACTAAAGGATGACACATGCACAGATGTCTCACATTGATAAATAAGGAATCATGATCTGATCTATAAAGTACCATTTTTCATACTACAGCAGACGTGATAAGTACATGCAAAATGCAGCATAGTAATGTGGCATATGTAAACATGGCCATAAACCAAGGTACAACCAAGTGTAGTCAGTCCATAGGCAAATGGGTTGTTTTTCTGAATATCATGATGTATATCAATATGCATAGGATGCATTTACGTGTATATCAGAAATGCTGAGGTAGGCCATGCATGACTTGGGAAAAATAAAATTCCGTGCCAGCATTATGCCATTAATACATCAGCTAAGGGGCAAATATAAAAAATGTAAGGCTACAGTTATTTGTACTATAAGAGCTACAAACAAATGCAATCTGAGGGTCACGTTGCTCAATGCTAGAAGCCTAAATCTCAAAATGCACTTGCTCAAGGCACTCCTTAAAATGGAGAACATCGGCATTTGTGCTGTAACAGAGACCTGGTTCAAGGCAGCAGAAAGCACCCTTTCACTACCAGGCTATAACTCATTCCACACCTTTCGGCCTCAGAACTTAGACCGAAGCTCCAAAGGCAGTGGTGTTTCCATATTCATAAAGGATGCGCACACCTCCAGGCTGGTAGCCCAGCATAATGTATCAGAGATACTTCAGGTGCAGCTAACATTGGGTAAGACAGCGATTCAGGCCGTAGCCTGCTATAGGTCCCCAACCATGTCCCAAGACTCGCACTCCACGTTCCTAAGCAATCTGGAGTATATTAGCATCCAACCTAACACTCTCTTACTAGGCGACTTCAACTACCCCTCCATTAACTGGGTAAACTACTCATGTACCAATACACTTGCCCAACGTTTCCTGGAGTTCATTAATTCCAATGCCCTGGACCAGCTCGTTCTCACTGCCACTAGAGGTAGCAACATCCTTGACCTGGTTATTACTAACATGGGCAACCGTTGCTCTACACCAATAGTCAGCTCCTCCCTGGTTAGATCTTACCACAAACTAATCACCTTGGAAATCCACATCCCTCCCACCCCCTCCAACAAAGGTAACCACCATGAAAAACTTCTCCAAAGCTAACTTTGGGATCCTAAAAACAGAGGTGGCTAACTTCATGGCACCCATGCAAATGGAGAATAGTTGCATGATTGCAAAGTCATACACCAATGCACTGTACGAACACATACACAAATACATGGCTCTTGCCATACCCAATAGAACCAAGACACTCTCCTCCAGAAAAAGGAAGCCAATCTGGTGGTCCCCTGCCATAAACAACCTCAACAACAGAAGGAGGAAACTGATGAGGAATAAGGTAAAGTCCCAAGACTGTAAAAACTCCCTTATCTGCCTCAACAAAAAGTTGAGATCCCTCATCAAATCCTCTAAAGCTAGGTACGAAAACAGAATTGCAGCAGATAGTAAAGACAACCACAAGGCCTTCTATAGTTATGTAAAGACTCTCCACAGCAATACCCAGATTTGCTCTGAGCTACAGCACAATGGTACCTCCTATACTGGGCCAACAGATTTTGCCAGTATACTGGCCAACAGATTCAGTGCTGACTTTACCCCCCCAAAGGACCAATCACAATACCAGCAGATTGCCAGGCACTCAGTATTACTGCTGCACAGGTTAAAACAGCACTGTCCAAGGCCAAGAATACAGCTTTTATGGGACCTGACAATATCCCTGGCTGTATTCTACATAAGCTACAGAGTGAACTGGCACCTCACCTGTGTGCCCAGTTCAATCACAGTGCACTGCTACAGTCATTCCTCCCCACAAAGGCTGAGCGACTACAGACCCTGGGAACTATCGCCCATTAGCCTGATGAGTCTGATATGCAAAGATATGGAATGCATCATCATGGACCTAATAAACAAGGATATCGGGAATCTCCAAACTCTGAATCCCACAAAGTTTGGTTTTGTGAAGGGTAGATCATGCCTGCTCAACTTGGTTGACTTCTTTGAGTCAGTCACCAGAGCTGTGGATGAAGGCAGGATAGTTCATACAGCCTACCTTGGTATGGCCAAGGCTTTTGATACCATTCCCCGCTCAGGAATCATAGAAAAACTCACTAAGCTTAGCATCAACTCCTATATCACTAGGTGGGTTGCAAACTGGCTCAAAGATAAAACCCACAGTGTGAAAGTAGCTTACTCCAAGTCAGCCTGCCGATTAGTCACAAGTGGAGTCCCACAGGGTTCAGTCCTGGGTCCTCTCCTCTTCGGTATCTACTTCTCTGAAGTCCAGGCCAACTCGAAGGGACTCTGGCTGACAAAGTTCACAGATGATTGCAAGTTGGGCGCTATTATTAACTACCCAAGTGATGTTGACATCCTACAGAATGGCCTCACTGTGACCATCGACTGGTGTCAGAACCATGGCCTTAAGCTCAATGCCAAAAAATGTGTCATCATCCCCTTTGGGAAAAACCTGGTTCCCATGAATTACCACATTGATAGTAGTCCACTGAACACAGAAGACATTATAAGAGATCTGAGAACAGAGGTTGACAGCAACCTCTCTTTTGATCACCACATTGCCACTGTGGTCAGAAAGTCCTTCTATATGGCACATCTCATTACTAAGGGTTTTGCATCCAGAAAGAAAGAGGTAATTGTCTCCCTCTACTCTTCCCTCATTATGCCAATCATCGAGTACAATACCCCATTTGGAATGTACCTCACTAGACACCTGCAACAATTGGAGAGGCCACAAAAGTACCTCACAAAGAGGATCCTAGGCCTTAAACACTTGTCCTATATGGACAGACTCAAAAAACGCCAACTATTCTTTGTCTCATGTCGCCTACTTAGAGGAGATCTCTGCTTGACTGACCAAGCCATGTCTGACCCAGCTCTGTTAGAAATGCTACATCTAAAGAAATCCCAATCCCTCTGTACCACACGCTCCAGAGACCTCAACCTCATTACCACAATTAACAGAACATGCTGGAGGGACAGCTTCATACCCCCAGAGACTGCACATGCTATGGAACAGACTTCCCATATATGTCAAGCAGAGCACCTTGCTGACCCTTTTCAAGAGAAATCTCAATGAGTGGATGGGAAACAGAAAATTCACCCCTGGAATAACACCAGTGGCTCTACTCGATAGAGGCACTGGGAACTAAGGTTGGGTGGCACTATGCCAGGGTAATGCTATGGCTAGGCATGTAAAGGCCCCAGGGCCATTAGCCTAGTACACACCTATGAACCTATGACTATGATGCATTTCTGTTATGGTAAACAATGCTATGACATGTGTCCTTCCTGGTACAAGTGCCACACCATATACACTGACTTAAATAAATATATTAAAGTATAAATGTGAATGCACTATATTGTAACTGATATTTAGCTCTGAAGCATGCCTTGTTAAAAATAATAGCAAGAACTGCATGACACTGCAGTAAAATACATCACACCCACATGAAACATTAACAGATAATACTAAAGTAGCCTTTTGATGATTTACATTATCCATGCATCTAATGTACACTGGCCTGTGACAAATGTTGTTAGCCTCCACCGGTAGGTCACCAGCTGAAATTTGTGGATGTTCCAGAAGCTAATTCAATTAAGTCCTGACAAAGAGCAACTAATGACAATAAATATCTCATGATATTGATAACTTCATGGTCTGTTTGCTAAATGATGTACATTTACTACATTGTTATAATGGGCATGCTCTCAAGGAATCACAGCAAAGACTACAATATCATCAAGTACTCAACACAAGCACACAAGAAGAGTAGTATAGCTGGAATTGAATTCATCCTCAAGTCTTGGTGATTACCTTCACAAGGTAGACCCTGTTTTTTACAAAATCTCACCAAAGCAACACTGCTATATAGACTGTATTTTATATGGCATATATCATGGACAGAAGTAGGTTAAAAATAATTAAAAAAATAGATTGGTGCACAAGTCCCAAGATAAAAAAGTGCCAAATCCTGGTTGGCACACTGGTGCCAGGACTACAGTGTAGAATCCTCAAGACACAGTAAGATTCCTACAATGGGACTAGGTTAGGCTCAGGGGGAGGATGGCCCTCTGTTGTAGAAGGAAGTAGCAGCCCACAAAAATCACGAAAAACTGATAGGCCAAAAAAAAGAGCCATAAAGTTGATAGAATGGGCTATTAAGGATAAGACATAAATTATGCATTATTACTATTATGCAAGAAGCCCAAAATTTCAGGCAGAAGATATACAAAAGATTAAGAGAGAAATTAGAGGAAAGAAAAATACTTGCACAAGATAAAATGTCAAAACCTTCAAGTAAAATTTTGTGTTCATTAATACAACAGATTTATGAAAAACATTATACAGATCAAGAAACCTTGGGCCATTTGAAAAAAGAATGAAGAGTGAATGAGGAAGTGCAAAAATATGAAGAACAAAATTTAGAGATGTTTGAATGGTATAAAAAAGAAATATGGACATGGGAAATAAAGAGAAATCTGATATGGTGCAATATTTATGCAAAGGAGAAAGCCAAATTAATCAATAGAAAAAAAAGCAGTCCCAAAGATATTCAAAGAGCAATACAGACAAAGGCATCCAGATATGGAAAATTTCACAATTCAAAAAATAAGATCACAAAGAACAATCATTTACTTCTAGACTGAGGGCAGTGCATAAGATTATTAAAGCAGAAGTTAAAAAAAATAGAAAGTAATGTTATGGAATACCTGAGAAGTGAAGGATTTAGTCTAGAAAGTCTAACACAGATTATATCACAGCATGATGGAACAACGAGCCCCACAAGGAAGGAGAAACAGAAGGAACAAGAGACATCTGAAGAAGAAATATGGACATGTGAAAGAAAAAGAGATGTAATATGGTATAATATTTATGCAAAGGAGAAAGCAAAACTAATCAATACAAAAAGAGCAGCACCAAAGATATTTGAAGAGAAATACAGGCAAGGGCATCCAGATATAGAAAGTTTTACAGTACAAATAATAAGGAAACAAAGAGGAAAAGTAGAAAAGAGGATTAGTAATGGAGAAGTTAAAGAAACAGAAACTGAGATTATGGATTATCTGCAAAGTGAAGGATTTAGTGTAGAAAATCTAACTCTGATAACATCACAGCTGGATAGAGAAATGGACTTCCAACTTAAGGAGAAACCAGTGGAGTTGGAAGCTTTTGATCAGTTACCATATAAAGATATTTTGGAGCCTTCCATAGGAAACCAGTACAAAAGTTTAGTTGGAGTTTTTATTTATTTTTATTTTACATTTGTTTACCGGGAAAGTCCGACTGGACACAGGTCCATTTTTAACAGAGGCCCGGGGAGAAAAGCTCCAAGAGAAATGCAAACATTAGAATATAATACAGTACAAAACAGAAACAGAAACAATATTATACAATGTATTATAATATATGGGAGAGCCTTAATAGCTTTTACATACATCAGTGAAAAACAATGTAGCAGATATTAAGTTATACAGTATACCATGTAATACTATGTATACGTAGCTGAAGTTCTGAAACAATTTCTTGGTGTGGATTATCCTGGGGATACAGCACATGAGGCACAGCAAGGGAAGGAGCAGATGCAGTCAATATTGTGGAGTGATAGGCCAGTGAGTTCATATATGAAAGAGTAACAAATGACACAGGATGAAACTGAAGACAATGTGTACAGCAAGATGTTCTGGAACTTTCTTTAGAATGCCCACAGGAAATGAAGAACAAAGTGTGTGCCTTCAGTCTAGAAGAAAATGATCGAATAGAAGAGTTGTTTGATTTAATAGAGATGAACAGGCATATTAAGATCAATGAAAGAAATAGACTACAGAAAGTCAATAAAACCTACAAAGTTAAAAGTTTGATAAAACAAATGAACACAGTAATTAGGACTGTTCATAGAAATTCATGCAATACAACAGAAGTAAATAGGATATATTACTGTGCAGCTAAATTAATAACAGATAAAGTCTTACCACAAAAACACAGGGCAGGAAGGGAAAGGATGGTGAGAAATCAAATGCCATCATGGAAGCACCAAAGAGAGAAAAGGATAAAGCAATTAAGATAAGAAGTGTCACTGTTGGAAGAATGCAGAAGAGGGAATAGGTCAACAAAAGTACTCAGAAAGACAGATGTGATAAAAGCAATGCACAGTATTAGAACAGATCATGGTCTATTGTGCATTATTGCAAATAATAATTAAAAATATCAGTAATCAGAATATATGCAGATAAATATAAAGGGAATGTACAAAATAAGCAATTTATTGATGACCAAAAAAGTTTTATCAAGAACTGGGAAACAAGATGAAAGGAACTGAAACACCAACAGAAAAGAAGAAATAGACACATTTTAGAGAAATATCTATGCAGATCATGTGGGACATAACAAAGATGCTGAATGGATAGAAGAAGTAAAATAATGAATAAGAAGTTCACGTGCACAGGATATGAAATGGGATGAAGTAAAGGCCAGAGACATAAAAACAAAGTTAAGAAAAGCTCCTAACTGGAAAAACTCAGACTCAGATGCAGTACCTAACATTTTTACATGAAGATCTAACCATGAGTAAGAACTATTTATATGTGCACCCGAAACAGAAGCCAACCTGGTTAATAACAGGAAAAACAATACTCCTACTTGGGTGAACCTGCAATCTATCTTAAAAACTATAGACCAATAACTTGCCTTCTGTTGATGTATAAACTATACATGGGAATGAATGCCGACAGTTTATAGTCATTTAGAAGAAAACTCAATCATGGCAATAGAACAAAAGGGTAACAAAAGAAAGTCATATGAGCAAAGGATCATTTGTTGTTAAATAAAGTCATAATGGAGAACTGTAAAAAGGGGAAGAATGTAAGTATGGCATGGATAGACTACAAAAACGCATTTGACAGTCTCCTACATTCATGGATAAAAGGGTGCTTAAAATGTATAAGGTACACCCTACACTAATCGATTGCATTACAGCGACCATGAAACAGAGGCAAACCACTCTGCAGTTAAGCCATGATAAAGGGCAAATTATTCCAGGGATAAAAATTCAAAGGGGGATATTCCAGAGTGACTCTTTGTCACTGCTGCTCATTTGTCATGATCTTAACCCATTAATCTGTCTACTTAACAGAATAGATCATGGCTACAATTTGGCTGTCAGAAAACAACAAAGTATAATGACTTATCTTCTTTTTGTGGATGATTTAAAACTGTATATATAGTTCATCAGATGAGGAACTGAAAGCACAACTGCAAGTGGTCAAAGCTTTTTCAGATAATATAAAAATGTAATTTGGTCTTGATAAAAGTGGAAAAGCAACCTTTAAAGCAGGAAAGCTGCAGCACCATGAAAACCATAGCCTGGGACAGGAATGTGATGTAAAAGAACTTGAGCAAGAGGGATTTATAAATATTTGGGAATGGATGAAAGAACAATAATAAAACATGAACAAATGTGAATAAATCTTAGTAAGGAATAGGGTGGGAGAATGGCATAATGGTTAAGAGTTTACCTTGCAGACACAATGTGCAGGGTTTAATTCTCACATGGGGTAATTGACTAGGCATAAAATGGTTCACAAGGGCAGTTAGCCTAGTACTAACCTATGAACCTATATTAGAAGACTAAAATTAATTCTGAAAATAGTGCTAACATGTAGGAACAAAGTCTAAGCTATAAATCAATTTGTTCTTCCTGTCCTAACTTACACTTCTGGAATGATTGACTGGCCCCAAAAGGTGTTGTATTGGTTGGACAGGAAAACAAGATGGATGCTTCATGCTTATCAAATGATTTATAAAAGTTAGTGTATACCAAGACCATATGTTCCCCATTTTGAAGGAGGTATGGGCCTCCTCAAAATTGATTGCATATATAGATATGCAGTTGTTGTAATGCATAAATATCTGCTGATATCACAAGACCCAAACATAGTGAAAGTTTTAAAGCATGAGGATAATAAGCCTAAGATGACTTCCTTGCTTAGTTCAGCAGAAGCAGGAATGGAAATCAAACCAGATAAACATCAGCTAGCAACCAAATGTGCCAAAAAGCAAAATAAATGATATAAGGTGAAGGATTAGATGAGAAGGCCAGAAATGTGTAAATGCATAAATATAGTTGCAGTTACAGAAAACTCATGGTGATTAGGGTCGAATGCAGGAATGGTTAAGGTGAGATGAATTTAAACCAAAAGATGAAAGACTGATATTGCTGGCCCAAGATAGTGGACTGTGTACACATTGGTTTACAAAATCCATTGAACATGTGGGAGAAACAGACAAAAGATACATTTTATAAAACAGAATTGGACACAGTCACACAACTTGTTGCTGGTTGAGATATATTAATGGCAGAAGGACTGTATACTGAAAGGCATAATAATGTGGTAAGACTGTTGCATTGGGGATTGTTCAAACATTATAATACTGAAGTAGCTGAAAAACATTGGAAACATGAGCCACAAAGCATTATAGAAAATGATGAAGTTTATATCACATGGGATCATCCATTTCCAACAGTTCAAAAAATAGATGTGGGAAAATCAGATATAATAATCCATGAAAAGAAGATAAAAGTAGCATTGATCATTGAAATTGCTACACCCATTGACTACAGTGTCCTACATACAGAGAGACACAAAGTCATAAAATATCAGGATTTCCAGGGAGAAACAAGGGCAATGTGGAAGAAGGATACCTGGATACCCAGACAGTTACACTAGTAGCTGGAGCAATGAGTCTTATAAAAAGAATTTACAATCATACTTAGATATGTTAGCGATACTTGTAACCCCATATGGATTGCAGAAGGAGTCAGTACTGGGTACATTGCAGGTGCTGCAAAGAGCATGTTTGGCTAACATCAAAGACTGAAACAATTGCAATTTCATGAACTTTAGTCATACTTTGACATAGGAATGCAGTCCTTTCCCATCATGGTATTAGAAACCTAAAAGACTTGGAGTAATTAAAGCACAAAAACATACAAGAAAGTATTATAGCGCAAGCCTACTCACACTCTGTGATGATTTTCCAGCATGGCAGTTGTTAAGAAATGTTGTATAAGCCCTCATCTCCTACAAGGCCCTAGAATATGAGCAAAAGAATAGCAGCATTAATTCAGAAATGTTTGTATGAAGTCATGCAATACAGATCATTGTTATTGGGAAAATAAATAATGCCAGTGAACAATCACTGGCATATTCAGCGGTTGTATCTGGCCAGACTTGAGCACGTGTGAAGAGAAAATCACAGGGAGGTGCATCAACCACTGACACCACAAAATGAGGCATATCTGATTGCTCATGAAGACACTTGAAGGGATTACATCACTGTCCTAATGTAATGGGTATGGATCCTACTAACCTATCCTCATTAGCACTCTTCAAGAAAAATCTTGATAAGTGGATGGGAAATAGGAAATACACCCCGGGGATCACTTCTGTGGCTCTGCTTGACAGGGGCACAGGAAAATAACTTTCTTGGGTGACGTAAGCCAGGGAACCTTGTTGGCTAGGCTTATGTAGGCCCTTGGGCCAATAGCCTAGTATCTACTATGAACCTATGAACATGGAGCGTGAGACCTAAAAATGTGGCCGTCTTCATGTGCCACATCTCCAGTCTTTGGCTAAGCCACTTCTATCTATCACAATTGTCTGAAGGACAAATGTCATTAGATTCAAATTCCCTGCCAGTCATGCTACACACTCTACAGATCTGGCACAGAAGATAGCAATGAAGGTTGTCCTGAATAACACAAATCAACGTGCAAAGAAAGAAATGGTTTTTGATGTTAATTTATCCAATACAAAAATGAGTAATGAAAAGGAAGTAGCTATCTTAATGTTCACACAACGATGAAAAATCCAGTATCACTTTTGGTTGGACAAGCCACTCATTTCTGTCTATGTTGTTTTGTACAATTAAAGTCCCAGATTGAAACCACAGTCTATCTGTGTAGATATGCTATACAAGTTAGAATTAACTGCATGTGTCACAGGAGCAGTATTACAACAGCAATCACAGAGCACCTATTTGATTGCTTTGAAATTCCCAATGTGTTGAAAGGTGTTTGTCTAACAAAAAATGGATAGAAACAACTTGAAACAATGCTGTCCTTTGCTGAAAGTGAACAGCTGCCTGTATAAGTCTACAAACTAATGAAAATGTGTATTAGCCAAACGTGCCACAGGTGAAGGCTTGCTACAACTGTGAGACACAACCTACGTGAAGTTATGACATTGCATCATTGCAATGTTGAGGTAAAAGTGATTGGGGATGCCTATCCCACTGTAATTGTACATATTACAGCTGTGGTGGATGGCAGTGTTGAGGTAAAAGTGATTGGGGATGCCTCTCCCACTGTAATTGTACATATTACAGCTGTGGCGGATGGCAATGTTGAGGTAAAAGTGATTGGGGATGCCTCTCCCACTGTAATTGTACATATTACAGCTGTGGTGGATGGCAATGTTGAGGTAAAAGTGATTGGGGATGCCTCTCCCACTGTAATTGTACATATTACAACTGTGGCGGATGGCAATGTTGAGGTAAAAGTGATTGGGGATGCCTCTCCCACTGGAATTGTACATATTACAGCTGTGGCAGATGGCAATGTTAAGGTAAAAGTGATTGGGGATGCCTCTCCCACTGTAATTGTACATATTACAGCTGTAGCGGATGGCAATGTTGAGGTAAAAGTGATTAGGGATGCCTCCCCCACTGTAATTGTACATATTACAACTGTGGCAGATGTCAGTCATGCATGGCAGTATAATGAAACAGAATGATACTATTCAGTCACTGCCGGGATCAAACACCTAACCTTGTGACCACATAAGCTACATGATATTGTGTAGACTGAACATGCCACAGGAGAAGTCTTATTACAGGTGTGAGATAGTGTGTGTTTGAAAGCATTGCATCATCTTATGGCTGCAAAACATATGAGTGCCTGTAATTTGGTTAAATGAGTGGTAGGATTTGCCTCCTTGTCACAAAATATTGTATGATGCTAGGCATACCCAAAAACATGTGTTGCATAATGCGGTTCAGTCATCACTGTGACAATAGAATCATAATCATGTACGGTGCATAGATAATCACAGATTTGAAGTCATGGCCTACTAAGGCAACAAGTTACAGAACATTGTATCATTTCCTCATGCCATAGGAGAACACTTACTCTTAGTTTTAGAAAATGCACATTTCAACAGATTGTATAATGTGTTCAACAAATGAGTTATCTTTGCTAAAATTGATAGAAAATATTGAAAGAGAAATCTCCAGCTATATATGCACCCATCAGATATTTGGATGACAACATTATTACCTGTATGTACATTTACACTCATACTTACACATCTTAGTCTAATGAGTAATGCCTGGTTTTGAACGGACTACTTAACTAAAATCACAAGCTAGAGAACATTTCATAAATCACAAGTGCTAAAAGAGATGTTGGCTTACAGCTGTGACAGTGCACATTTGATGGGCTGACATCACCACTGTTTTAATAGAGTGATGTGTCTGCTAAAAGGGAATGAAAGTGGTGGGAGAGACCACTAACACTGTACAGCTACACATCATATAGTAGAAGAAGCTATTTATACACATCATGAGAGAGAGAGAGAAAAGTACACTCACAGTAGTCACTCACTGCTGGATTCAAACCACTGACCTATCCAATTACATGATGTAAAAGCACAGTATCAACAGCCAGCACCATAGGAGAAGTCTGCTTACAGTTATGACATAGTACAGTTTTGACAGCATTATGTTATCAGTATGTTGACAAAAATGTGTTTTGCCTAGGGATGCTATAAATTGATAATAGAGCCTCTCCCAGTGTAAATGTGTCTCCTAAATGTGCACAATGGATCTTCTGATAGAGACAATTCTACATGACAGTACAGACATATACACAGTCATAGTGTACATGATTTATGTCACCAGCCTATCTAGTTACACAATCTAAAGAACACAGCTTCAACAGGAAGTGCAACAGAAAATGTCAGATTACAGGACTGAGGATGCCATTACTGCATTGCACAGAATGTGTTTTGGATAAAAGAACAGATTTATGGGGGAGTAATCTTTCAGTGTAAATATATCTTGCAAGTGAAAGCCTACACAATGGATATTCTGATACAGCCAATCCATCCTAACAGTACAGACACATGCACAAACTCATAGTATTTATACAGTGCTGGATTTGAACCACATACCTGTCTAGTTACACAGTGTAAAGAATACCATATAAACCACAATTGCCACAGGAGAAGTCTGACTTCTACAGTAAGAGAGTGCTCTTTTGAAAGGATGATTTCATTAGTGTATTGCAGAGAAGATGTTTCCATTAAAAGTGGGATAAAGTGATGGACGTGTCCACTCCCAGTTTAAATGTTTCTCCTGAGTGGAAGTGGACACAGCACATTTGTTGTTGATACCACAATTACCCGAAACTAAAAACATACACACACACACACACACACACACACACACACACACACACACACACACACACACACACACACACACATACTCAACATTTTGGATTCGGGCAACCTTCCTATTTAGACAATCTAGAGAACACAGTACTAACCGCAAGCAACATAGGTGTAGTCTGATCTTAAATGTACGATAATTCACATTTGTAAGGATTGCAACATGTGTGTTGCAGAAAATTTAGTATGCATCACATTTTTGGGTAAAAAGTCATGTGTCTTGACAGGTAGAAGTAACATCAATGTGTTGATAACTGACAATTACATACTGCTAAAATAACTTATCCATCCTGTCATTCGTGTACTTTGTTGTAGTACGAGTGGCATGTATCTATTTCACAGTATGGTGTTTTGATGACAATCACACTTATGAAACAGTGGCTTGACAATGGGTTATTCATGAGTGTTCAACTCAGGATGCTTGTATGCAAACATTAATCATTTGTTGTGTCAATTTCAATTAATTTGTACATACATATGTTAAGTACTAGGCTAACTGCCCTTGTAGGCAATTTTAAGCCTAGCCAATTTCTGTTGGTGGGAATCAAACCATGTATCTCTTGCTTGTGAGGTAAACCCCTTAACCATTATGCCAACCCCAACCCTTTATAAGTAAGTACTAGGCTAACTGCCCTTGAGAGCCATTTTAAGCCTAGCCAATTAAGCTTCCAAAGGTGAGAATCAAACCTTGTACCATGTGTATGTGATTAAAACACCTTAACAATTATATCAACCCCTTGGACAATGTGCAGTTTAAATACAAACCGACAGGTGCAAAAATGAGAATAGACTGTTCAGTACCACTGATAAAGTATGTGTGAAAAGGTTTCATACCATTGTGCATCATTTCCCTGTGTAAGCATTGAAGTGTTCAGTCAACAGCTCAGTAACATCCACACAGCCATTAACACAAAAGTAATGCAGGCCACTCACATTGCTTTCTTTTTTCCTAAATCTCTCCCTGAAGGAGGGCACCACTGACAAGCTCATTTGTTCAACTGATGGCAAAATATTAGCACATGCATAATTATATTTTGATGTGTTGAACATAGAATGGGAGTTAGCAGAAATCTGTGGCATTCTCTGCTAAACGTTATGCAAATAATAAATATAGACATATAAACAGGTCTGATTCTGATGAAATCTAGAGCAGATATGTTATGTTAATGTTTTATGCATCATGAGTTATACATTTTTCATGATACTTGCAGTACATTACTTATTAAATGAAAGATACAGGTGTATAATTACTCAGCCATCATATCTGTTGACTGTACATTTATTTCATGCATGTTGCAATTATTGTTATGCAACTGTATGTGTTTTATGTAATTACATAAAACATATATAATGTATTTCAATGTATATATAGCTGACGTGTATGTGTCATAATTAATATAGTTTGGAGAATGGATGGACATTAAACCTCATTGATCCTACTACCTCATGTGTATAGCAGCAAAACTGTCCACAAGTGCCAACCTCACAATGCTTGTCAACACATAAAGCCTTGATTGTACCTAATGTCCTGGAGAAACATCTGGGAAGATATGAGCATTTTGTGAATGATTATGGAACACATGAGGGTACCAAGCATATTAATGGTGGTGGAAACCTGCACTATGGAAACACTATGAAGCAAGAGAGTTTGTGGGCAATATGCTTCATAGCTCTGTTTTCAGTTGCAACATCCCATATGGTGTACATTCAGTTTTGCAGCCTGTTCAACATACAGTAATAATTGCCCCCTCATAGTGTCATTAGTCCTTGTTTACATAGTGCGGTGAGACTAAGCACATTAGCATGAGGGGCAGCATAGCTCTCAACCTCTTAGCACAAAAAAATACGGACAAAGCCAAAAATAATGGTGGGACAAAGCCCCAAAAATAGGGACAAATTTTTAATATTGTTCTTATAAACTTAGAAAATTGCTATCATAAAAGCTTTTGTGTTACCATGCATTTTCTGAAGGATATGACATCTGAACTTCAAATGCCTGTCATTATTTAGTGAATTTAATCCTCACTGATTTTCACAAAAATCCAGAATATCACAAATTTTATGAGGTACAAACCAAAAATGTGCAGCAAAAGTCTGGACATTCTGTGAAAATCTGACAGTTGAGAGGTATGGGGTGGCACACTAATACAGCTGAAGGCAAAAATGTACAAGATTTTGCCATACATTGAGTACTGCCAGAATATTGTCATTCCCCATAAGTTAAAGCTGCTGCACATGGCCATGCATCAGACCATCAGACCGGTGCTGAAGAGAAAGAATGATGACACAGAAAAGGTGGAAAGAGGAAAAGATTTAGAGACAAGAATAGAGTCATAGCAAGAGATTTGTTTATGGGACATTTCTACGCATCTTTGCAGTCATTTACTGTTAGGGTTGTCATC
The DNA here is from genome assembly GCF_019279795.1 of Protopterus annectens. Taxonomy (NCBI): domain Eukaryota; kingdom Metazoa; phylum Chordata; order Ceratodontiformes; family Protopteridae; genus Protopterus; species Protopterus annectens. Next base: position 386,205,160 of record NC_056730.1, on the reverse strand, counting down.
ATGATTATGCCATCAAGTTCTGTACATACAATGACAAAACATAATTGGTAACAAAAGGCAAAACTTAGCAGCAGTTTTTAAATGCTGCCCTTATAAACTGACACATTTGCTAGGATAATGCATTTTCTGACCAATATAAGTCTGAAAATCAAATCTATGGCATTATGACTTCAGTCCTCACTGATTTGCTAGAAATTCGCTTATTTTGTGATGAACTCACCACAAATTATGATGCAGGAATCTTGATATCTTTTGAGAATCTGTACACTTAGAGGTACTGCTCTGTACAATAAAGTGTTTCCAATATGGATCAAGAAGGTGTAGTAGAGTGAATACATGATGAGAACATATGGAGAGTGGAGATGGGTTAATTACATATGCAGCACACAGTTGCATACTTACTATTAATATGGAAAAACATTGCATAATTGTATGACATAGTTCTGGATTTGAACCCTTGACAGTATGAAATAAAGGCGTACACATTAGAGGATTATCTCAGCTCCTTGCATAGCAAGATATACTTTTTTGAGTTAAAATCACATATTTTAAAGGTGATTGACAACATCAGAGTTACATCAATAGTAACATCCTTTAGGGAGTATGTGACATCCAGCAGACTAAACTGTCTGTATCACACTTTCAGTCTGTTTTGCTATAGCCCACTGGGCTTAAGCATATTTGCCTGTAAGTAACTGTAGTAGTGTAGTCTGGTGAGTGTTTGCTATAAGGCGTGAACCGCCAATTACAGTCAGTTACTACTGATGCTCTGTGCCAGGCATTGTGTAAATGCTGAGGACTTAGGCTGATAACACAGTCTGCACTTGGATTTGTTTAAAAAAGTGATAACCACTGGCTGTGAGCATTTTTAAAGCATTTGTTTAATTTTGGTGCAAAAATAGTCATTTCTCTATTTGTTGGCTTTTATAGTTCTGTATGCCCCCAAATCACTTTTGCTGTGCTTTTTAATTAAGAAATGCCATGATCATCCATCTTGTGGGAGAAGATGTGTATCTGGTCTCTAAGTTGGGAAACACTCCAGAAACCTAAAAAATGTGGTTCTTTATTGGCCAGAGGACATAGAAGTTAGTTTTCAGGTGTTTTTCTCTTCTGTAAATCAGGACAGTTTGCGTGGAGCTGTCCACTGGGCAGCAGAGATTAGCAGTCCCCTGTATAGTAGCAAACGCCTAGACAGTAACATTTCCCTGTGAAGTTAGGATTGGGTCTGAAACCTGTTAAACATTGTGGCATTGTGCAGAAATAAGCTTAGAGCAGCTAGTTTGTTCATCAGATAGCAGTAGTCTACCCTAACATTATATAACATCTTCCTCTTAACCCCAGAAACTAGTTTGCTTATCAAATAGCATTACCATATGATAGGACTATATAATGGCATTCCCTTAACTTCAAAAACTACTCTAGGAGACCTCTGTTAAAACCCAGTCCTTAATCCTAAACAACCCACTGTATTACAGGATTGGACAGCATGGCTATGTAATTTCCAAATGTCTTCATGGCCAGCTTGTAGATTTGGGCATCCTAAGGAAATATAGCAATTGATTCATGTTTTCAGACAATCAGTTAATTTTTAAAGAAATTAACACAGTATGCAAGAGATGTAAATACACAACTTCTCAGGAAAACCCACACTACATCCCTTACACATGCCTCTCATCACAGACACAGATTGTCTTATGTTGAGGCAATTAAAAGAAACCTTCCAAAATCTCAAAGACCTCCAAAGCCACCTAATGGCAACACTGCTCCTCAGCAACCACTAAAGCACACACCAAAAGCAATTCCAAATATCACACATAAGTCTACACCCAATGCCCCACCCCAAGAGCAAAGCCCATAGGGCAAACATACACTTTACTTAATACTCTTATCATTGGGGACTACATTCTGTGACACACACATGAGCTACTAATCAGATTAGACAAGGAAAAATAATGGTTAATTACCTGTCTGGAGCTAGGATCCATAATATCACACATACTCAAGTCACTGCCCCCAAGGTACCAATATGATTCTATCATAGTCCATGTGAGTGTAAATGACCTGAGAAATACCTCACTGGACTGTATAAATGGAGATATAATGGTTCTGTCTGCGTATGTTTCTCAGATAGATATGAGCTTTGGTTTGTGCAGCATTCTGCCTTCACCAGGATAATGCCATAGTATGAACATAAAATGACTGATTTTAATAATAAGCTTAGTTTTTGGTGTCACTCCATGAGATCCAATATCTGTCAACATGTGAGGACATGGTTAAAAGATCATGCTGCTTTGCTATGGATAAGCTTGTTATAGTAAATTTGTTAAATAAACACTTTAGTCTCTTAGCTGTTCAAAGTACAACTCTTTTATTAAAGTAGAAAAACACATGTGTAGGAGGCAGTACTCAAAACGTCATGTCTCCCCAAACAAAGGATTTCTCACACAATATATAGAAAATCTTATCATGATAATAAATTGTATCTATGAAATCACTGTTAGCATCCAATAGAAATATAACAAGCAGACTACTATCCTATAGCCTGCTAGTTTTCATTTATTTTTGCTTATCGTGTTTGTTATAGCAACATGTACCCAATAATTGCTCGCATTCAATGTCACTGCATAAGTCTACAAAATAGCACTGAATGTATTAAATGAAGGATGCCAGTCTACCACTGTTTGTTTAGGCTTAAGTGCTATGAATATGTGCACTTTCTTACAAAAAGGCTGTACAGTACTTACAGTTGCCACAAGAATCAAGAAGTGTAACAAAAAAATAAAAATAACAATTGTAGTCATCAAGCAGCAATCACAAAACAACAGGCTGGGCAGGGTCAGAATGGATTCTCGCAGATGTCCAGGCACAGATGAGGTTGTGATGACTAGTTCATTGTTGTTGTTGCTGCTGGATGCCAAATAAATTCCACATTTGCAGAAGATGTTGTCTGTGTTCCATAAGTGGCGATTGGTCACCTGACTCAAGGGAAATGTTCTCTTCCACTGGGTTGTCAACATTAGTCATCCCAAGTTTCTTCCAACTTTCTGTTTTTTCATCTGGTACAAGAAAAGACTGGTTCCTCATCCAACAAGGCCTCAACATGGGAGTTGAATGGAATGGGCTGATTTTCTTCATTCGGGATTGCTTTCTGAACATGGGAGACATGGATCCTGGTTGAAGACCCTTCTAGTCTTAACGACTGTGGCTGTGGTGAGGGGAATGAGAAAAGGCCCCTTCCACTGGTGCTGAAGGGAGTGCTTTTTGGAGAAGGCTTGTACGTACACCCAATCACCTAGTTGGATGTCATGTGTGATATCTGGATCAGGTTGAATCTGGGCGAAGAGTGCCTGCGAATGGTAGTGCTGTAGAATAGAAATAAGAGATTTGCAGTATTCAAACAGGACATCATCAGTCAATTGTAACTCTAACCTAGCTATAACGGGTGTGGCTGGCATTCTCATGGGCCTTTCCATAAGTATTTCATGTGGAGAAAATTTTCTAGGTGCACTAACTGCACTTTGGAGTATAAACAGCACTAAAGGCAGGACTTCTGACCATTTCAACCCTGTTTCTGCAGTGAGTTTAGCTAATTTAGTCTTTAATGTCTGATTAACATGCTCAATCATACCTGAAGCCTGAGGCCTGTGTGGACAGTAAAATTGAAGATTGATATTCAATATTTTACAAAGATGCTGGACCACTTGACTAGTAAAATGGGTGCATCTGTCAGATTGTATATTACAAGGAACCCCAGACTGGGATATCAGTTCATACACCAACTTTTTTTGCCACCATGGCAGCATCATTTTTTACACATGGATATGCTTATACCCAACCAGAAAAATATCTAGAATAACCAATACATATTTAAACTTTAAGCTTTGTGGTAACTCAATAAAGTCCCACTGGATACTACAAAAAGGTCCCCACAGTTTCTTGATATGTTGCATGGGAACAGTAACAGATTTAGAGACATTAAAGGAAGGACGTATATTACAGGTATTTATAAGATGTTGAATGACTTCTGAAGCATAAGGGGCACACCAATCAGTCACAAGTTGTTTTAATAATGCATTTTTTCCCAGATGGGATGGTAAATGATAACCCATGCCAACTGAGGTAAAAACACTCATGGGGCCACTAACCTTGTGTCCAGATTGCACCAAAGTGAGTCCAGGGAATGACAACAGCCATCATGAATCCACCTTACCCTTTCAGAGTCTTCAGCTTGATGTTGAAAATGCAACACATTAGTCAATGACACAGATATATCATCAGTTTGAAAAGTCTGAAAAAAGGAAGCCTAAACAGGATTTAACAAGGCAGCCTGTTGAGCCACTCTGTCTGCAAAAGCATTTCCTCTAAATTCAAAGGAGGAGTGAGACTTATGAGCAACACACTTTATAACAACAATTTCCTTTGGCAAAAGCAAAGTATCTAACAGATCTTGAATGAAAAAAATTGTTTATGATTGTCCCAGCAGAAGTTAGATATCCACGTTCCCACCATAAAGCCTCAAAATCATGAACAACACCACAAATATAATGGGAGTCAGTATAAATCGTGACACATTTGTTCATAGGATTACTAGGCTAACTAGGCCCTGGGGGCCATTTTTCAGCTAGCAAAATACCCATGTGAGAGAAAAACCCCTGCACCTTATGTTTATAAGGTAAACACCATAACCATTATGCCAACCTCCCACCCTTAGCTAACTTACAAGCCTCTGTAACAGCTATTAACTCTGTTATTTTGGCTGAGATATTACCCTGCAACTGTCCAGTTAACAAAATATAATTCATGGTACAAACAGAGAAAGCAGCGATTAACTGTCCATCTTCTCTTCGTATACAAGATCCATTGATGAAAATAATAAGGTCAGGATTCTGCAGTGGTGCATCCCGCAAACCTGGTCTAGGAGGAAGCACATTGTTAACAACAAAAAACATGTAGTTGTCCCTCATCAGCAGTCAGAATAAGAGAGGCAGGATTTAAGGGAAGGCAATAATTTGCAAGGAAGGGTTGTTAAGCAATGCTAATTCATATTCAGAAAGCCTAGAAACAAGTAAGTATTGCTTCTTGGTTTTTAACAATAAAGCCTTGAATGAATGTGGTACTGCAACAAAGGTATTATGACTAAGAGTGACAACTGCTGCCATATCTACCAGGTGGGTGGCTGCTGCTTCTGCTCTGAGGCAAGGGGGAAGAGTGGTTGCTACTGGATCAAGATCTGTACTATAGTAAGCAATCGGACTGTAACCATCATTCCTTCTCTGAGCTAATAATCCCAGTGCTACCTTATTGCATTCACAACAGAAAAGATACAATTCTTTAGAATAACCTTGCAATCCTAGGGTTGGTGGGTTTAAAAGAAGAGATTTTAGCTTAACAAAAGCTTGTTCATGATTTCTTTGCCAGGGAAGTGGCTCAGGAGTTTCCTTATTGAGCAATTCTAACAACGGTTTTGTTACTTCAGCATAGTTAGAGATCTACTGCCTACAGTAGCCTGCTATCCCAAGAAACCTCTCTGAGTTGTTTTAATGTTGGCCTTAGTGCAGTTTGGATGGCAGTTAGTCAGGGGGGCAAAATATGTCATGTATTTTCAGAACTTAAATGCCCTAAATACTGAATCTGAGGTTGTCAAAGTTGAAGTTTTGATCAATTTACTTTCAATCCTACTTCAGCTAACTTAGTCAATAGAAAAATAGTATCAGTCTGACAGTCAGATAAAGAATTAGAAGCTACAAGAAGGTCATCTACGTATTGTGTTAAAGTGGATTTGCAAGGTAGTTACAATTTGTCCAATTGCCTTTTCATTTGTCTGGGAAACAATGTGAGTGATTCGACATATCCCTGAGGCAAGCGAGTCCAAGTGTATTGCTTCCCTCTATAAGTAAATTCAAATAGATATTGACTGTATGGATGGATAAGCATAGAAAAGAATGCTGAGGAGATATTAATAACAGAAAAGGTGGTAGCCATAAGAGGAACAGAACTAAGAATAGTTGCTGGGTTGGGAACAACAGGCAAAGTTGGTACTACCACAGCATTCACAGCTCTTAAGTCCTGCACAAATCCCTGTGTCCCTGCCTGCTTTTTTTACAGGCAAGATAGGTGTGTTACAAGGACATCTAGTAGGTACAATGATACCCTGCTGTAACAATGCTGAAATAATAGGCTCAATTCCAGCTTCTGCCTTCGCAAAAAGTGGATATTGCACCACCACAGGTAAGGGTTCATTTGGTTTTAATGTAATTTGTACTGGGGTGGCGTCTCTAATAAGACCAACTTCATTTTCATGTGTAGTCCATAGTTGTTTATAAACCGAATATAATAATGCTGCATCTAGTTCTTGAGCAGGTTCTGCCTCAGTAAAAAAAGAAAAAAGGACATCTTTATCCAATTGCTGTGGGACAACACACATTTTTATGGCTAGGGAGCTATCAGGCACATTTAAATACATTTCCTCTGGTGTGCAAAATATTATGCATTGCAGTTTACAATGGATATCTCATCCTAACAGGTTAAGGGGTGCAGAGGTCCCTACAAGAAAGGCATGGTTAGCTGCAAATGGCTCAAGTTGAATCAGAACTGAAACTGTCTCGGGGTAGTCTATTGGGACTGCTGATACCCCTACCCTATGTACCAAAGTGGTAGATAAAGGAAGGTTTTTGGCAGTCAATGCATTTAACATGGATTTAGTAGCCCTAGTATCTATCAAAAAGGGGACATCAGTATCTTGAACTTTGATATTAATGAAAGGGTCTTTTTGCTTAACCGGTGCTAATAGAAATAGTTGTAATTCCTGTTCGTGGCTGTCCTAGGCAGTTTGTTGCCAGGCTGGTGGTTGCCAAGGGTGCCACTGTTGTCTAGTATTCTGTGGACCAAAAGAGGAGGTTCCAAAAGGATTAGTAACTTGTGGTGTTGGTGCTACTGGCTGCAGAAAAGGACAATCACCTCTCCAATGGCCACTTTGGCCACAGTTAAAACAAAGGTTAGAGTTGGGATCATGTGGGGTCTGGTTCGATTATTATGAATCTGGGCATTTGGAAATTGTGGAGGGAATACTGCCTGTGTTTGAATAAACCTTGGTCTGTTTCATCCCCCCTTCCTCCTCTATATCTACATCTTGAACGGGGAGAACATTCAACATTTGCAGCTGTGCACTGCGTAATTGCCCCTGCTGCTCCTTTTTCTCATGAGTAGGATATCTGCTAAGTACTGAACTTGAGTCACGAGCTCATGGCCCTAGGCTTGGCCAATTTAAACAGACTTTTTTCAACTGGTCATGAATATGGGAAGCGATCCATCTACAAAAGCAGCTGAGAGACCACTCACTACTGGCCCTTTAGTGGGCTCAGGGTAACTGGAATAGGCTTCAAACGCCTCAGTTATACAGAGTAAGTAGGAAACTACTGGTTCATCTTCCCATTGTATGACCACTTATATTTGAGACCAATTAAGGACTGGTAGACACACAACCATTATGGCTTGGAGAAAGCACTCCCTGGCATTCTTAAAAGCCTGAGTACCTGTATGTTGGGAACAGGATCAGGTATTTGTGCATGGTCCCAAATTCATTTCAGTTGATCTGGTGGGAGGGCATATTCCAAGGCAGCCCTGATTTCTTCCAATGTAGGATTCTGCAGTTTAATGTTACCTGCAAGAACCTTTGCAAATTTAGCTGGTTTAGTATGAATAGGTGGAAGGGAGCTGACTATAGTTTGAAAATCTATAGCAGACCAAGTAAGTACTACAAGTATAATAAGAGGTCTCTGACATGCTCAGGATTAGAAACCTCTTGCAGAGTGTGCAGCTGAGTTGCTGGAGAAGTTGTTTCAAAACCAGTTTTATCCTCTGAAGAGGAATTATCATCATCCCTATCTGGATTAAACTTATCAGGACCAAAATAACCATCCCCAGCTATAATGATAGGAAATTGGGTAACACAATGATGTGAGCATAACTTGTTCCATCAATAGAAAGAAAATAAAATCTTTTGTTTATGCAGTTTGGGGAAACTGATATACATTAAGGAAGAGTCTGCATCACCTGTCTGCTTGTCACCAGAACTGGATGCAGACTTTTTTGATTCTTTAGAATGGGTATGATCTGACATGGGGGAGTTAGCAGAACAAGAAAATATTCTGATAATATCTTAGGAGTGGTGCTCGAGGAAGACTGTATCTGAGCAGCAGAGGTGGCAATTACAGAAGAAGAGGTTCTCTGAAAGGGTGGTGAGGGTGGTGGGGAAGAAGACAAGACAGTAGAATCTGGCTGAGAAGGTTCACGGTATGGTGGAAGTGGTGCAGTGGGTACTACTAAACTAAATACAGTCATCCTCTGATGACTCCTCCTGATTAAGTTGCATTTTCTGAAGTTCTCTAAGAGGATAAAGTCCAGAAAATCTTGTCCCTTACAATCTGCATGCTGAAGACGATTGACAACCTTATTTACAGCTTGTAATTGAGACTGTAGCTTTGCAATATTATGTTTTAAACTACAGACAATAAATTCCTTTTCCCTATCTTTAGATTCTATTTGTCAATAATTAAAAGCTGACCAGCAGCTAGTAGGGACTATGTTACCCTTATCTTTAAGACATTTTTGTAAATTTAATAAACTATCTCTATCAAAAGTTTCTGCAGGAGAAAAGGTCAGTTTACCATCATTTTTTGTCAATTAATGCCATTTATCTAAGTTCATCCCTGATTCTATTCAAATGAAATCTTGACAATTGGATGGGAATCTTAAATTTACCCCTGGTCTGGCCCTCATGTCCATTATAGATGAAGGCTATCAAAAAGAAAAGTGTTATCCTAACACCATCCCTACAAATCCTTATTTACCTCCCTACTAACATGCACCCGTATAAACCCTAATGATACTCGGGACACAAATGGTTTGGGGTCTGTGGCTAGGCTTGTAAGGGCCTTAGTGGTCATTAGCCTAGTAAGGCAGAAAAGAGAAAGATAGGGGGAATGGGAGACTGAAATGAAACATTTCTGTTTACAGGCCATTTTAGGCCATCTTTACTTTGTGTTAAAGTTAGGTTTGGCATCATCATTATTATGTTTTGCTCTCTACAATAAAGTGTTCACAACAGAGAACAAATAGATTAACAGAGAAGCAGGATAATATTGGGTTAATAAAATATGTAACCAACAGTTGCATACAAAACAGTCAAACAAAAGACAATCAATAAGACCTTGACATACTTCTGGATTAGAACCCTTGATACTATACTGAAAGTAGTACATAGACCTGAGCATTATCTCAGCCCATGACATAGGAACACATAGTTCACAAATTTTAAATCACAGAATTGAAGGGACAATGACATCAGAATGAAGCAAGGGATAATGTAGGCATTCGGCTACATCACAGTGGTCCATCCACCCATCCATCCGCAACCCCATTTCCCATTTTTGTACATGGGTCGGGGTGTCCCTTCAACAATGGCAATCATCTAAAGCCAAGGTTCAATGACAATCATAAAATTCTATATGGTGAACATTACATCCAGCAGCCTAATAAATACATAAGAGTAAATAGTGATGATACATGAGGGGGAGCAGAGAGAGAGAGAGAGAGAGAGAGAGAGATGGAGACAGGGAGAGAGACATACAAAGAGTTTTGTTTATCTGACATGTCTGACCCTCTTTATGGTGTGTTACTCAGGCTTTTCCATCATAATTAATCTGTCATGTTCTGTTCTATATAGTGTTTGCAACAGGGAGCAAGCAGGGGTAGGAGAAAGGAAACAAGATCAACACATAAGCAGGAGAATGTTGCTTTAGTAAGTCACTCTTATTGGGCTGTAACGTGTTTGAAAAATGCTTTAATGCTCTACTGTTAAAATGCTGTTTTTTATTTTCATGCTTGGTTGATGAAATGTAATTTGAGAGAAATAAAGATGCATATACTTCACACATAATTATAATATAAGCTAGCATTAAGTAATACTTTGACATGCTTCTGCAATTAAATCCTTCACACTATGCAAAGACAGTAGTTTACATACATATAAATTATTACAACAAGCCACATAGGAACTCTTACTTCATTACATTTAGCAGCCTAATAACCATTAGGGTAAATGTTTCAAAGTAGTGCTTTACTTTATATTCATATATGTTCGTAGGTTTATCGGTGATTATTAGGCTAATGGCTTAAGAGCCCTTTCATGCCTAGGCAATATAACCCCATTTTACCCAATATATGGCCCTTAGGGGCAAGAGGGTGACATGGATTTGTGCCTATGCCTTTAGTATCTTGCAGATTTCCCCTGTCCATAATGGTCATAGGCACTGTTCCAGGTGTGATTTTGTGATTCCCCATCCATTGATACAAACTGCATTTGATGAGGGCCAGAAAAGGGATAGTCTAATGTGAATTGTAAGCCTCTTCTAAATAAGGTGTAATCTCTGAGATGCATATCTATCTCTCCAACATGTTTTGTTTGAGTCATTGACTTAAGTTTAGATTCCTAGATCAGGTGACCCTCATGCTGTTTCACTTGCAGATACATAGCAGCTCCATCAGGGCTCGGTTTATGAGTGCCTTGGAGGTCAGGCAGAGGTCACCCTTTAATAGCTGGTTAGAGACAGAGTAAAGGGATAGGGCTTTTAGTCTATCCACACAGGACATGTTGTTTACACTCTGTATTTTCTTTATGAGGAACTTCTGAGGTCACTTCAGCTGCTTTAAGTGCCTAGACAAGTACATACCAAATGGTGCATTGCACTCGATTATTGGTCTAATGAGAGATGACTACAGTGGGAATATAATTTCCTTGGATTTGACTTCTATATCTTTACTTATAAGTTGTATCACATAGAAGGACCTCCCACTGTGGACACATGGCAGTCAAAGTTCAAGCTACTATCTATTTGTGTACCTAGATCGCTTACTTCTGAGTTTACTCTTAGGGGTGTGTTATTGATGTTGTAATTTGCAGGGATATTTGACTTCACAAAGGGTATGTTAATGCATTTTTTTCATTTAGTTTTATGCTATGGTTTTGGCACTGATCATTTGTCTGATCTAGACCCTCCTGAAGGATATTTACATCACTACATAATTCAGTGATTGCCCCCAGCTTGCAGTTATCAGCATACTTTGTCATCCATAGGCCTTCCACATTAGCCTTGACTTCAGAGAAGTATATTCCAAACAGGAGTGGTTCCAGCACTGAGCCTTGTGGCACACCACTGGTAACTGGCCTATTGTTCGATCTGGGTTCACCCACTTTAACCATGTGTCCTGGCCATGAGCCCAATTGTTTATCCATCTGGTGACATAGGGATTTATGCCCAGTTTTGTGAGTTTATTTACAATACTATGGGGAACTGTGTCAAATGCCTTGACCAGGTCGAAGTAGGTGGTATGTACTCTTACCCAGATCTATGGCCTTAGTGGCTTTCTCAAAGAAATCCATCAGATTCAGTAGACATAACCTGTCCTTGACAAAGCTGAATTGGGTTGGGCCCAGTATTTATAGGTTTCCTATGTCATTATTTATTAGGTCCATGATTATTCTTTCTATGACCTTACATATAAGACTAGCCAAACTTGTGGGTAAGCAGTTTCCTGGGCCAGTAGATGGTCCTCCTTTATGCAGAGGGGTGACTGCTGCTTTCCTCCATCAAGACAAAGCCAGTCCAGAGGCTGTAGTTCAATAAAGATACCAATGGGCTTGATATGTCCTGATTTAAGCTTTTTAAAAGGCAAGCTGGTATATTGCCAGCCCCCCTAAAGTCAAGTTTTTAGCTTTAGAGAGTGCAGTGGCAACCTGTTCTTTTGTGGTAATTGATGGTGGAGTGATGGAGGATATTTCTTGAGGGAAAGCTGGGTTTGATGGGGAGGTGAAATTTGAGCTGAATTATATCAGCCAACAGATTTGCTATATCTTCCAGCTGAGTAAAGGTGATACCATCTAAAACTAATTCTGCGCATCGTTGGGTGTTGCCCTTAAGACTGTGGACATAACTGAAAATGTCTTATGATTATCCTTAGCATTTTAGGCTATTTGTACCTCAAAGTCTGCTTTCAGAGACATGATTCATTCCCTGATTAGCTTGTTTAGACTGAGTGTCTTTTTGCTCTGTTGTGCACATTCCCTCTTACTTCTCAACATAATTTTCATTCTTTTGTTGAACAACCTATTAATACCAGGGGTCCACCAGGGTGGCTTGTTTTTTGTGTGTTGACCCGGATTTATCTTGGTCTACTACTGAAGTTTCGGTACAGTTGTTTATATGGTTGTACAGGGCTTTTGTGTATACTTCTGCATAACTTTCTTTGTTTTCTAGATTTAGTGGAGCTTGGAAACAAGCTCTGCCAACCCTTAATAGGTGTTAATTCACCTTAAAAAATTCTTAAAACTTTTGGGGTTAGGTGGGGGGACTAGTTTTACCTTTATTTCTAGGGAGATCTCTTTGAAATATGATCTTAACAGCAGATGCACCACTATTCCATACCTGTGAGTACCAGATCCGGGATATTTGTTCCCCTAGTGGGTGTGCAGACTAGCTGATTCAAGGCATTTGAATTTACAATGTCATGATATCTTTGGGCCTGCATGTTAGTGGTCATGCATGACTCCCATTTAATAGCAGGGTAGTTAAAATCATCCATGAGGATGGTATTGGGCTGGATAGTGTGTGATTCTAGTAACTTTATGTATGATGTATGAGTTTCCTGGTTCATGGTGGGGGATCTGTAGCTAACAAGAATATGGTAATGGAGTTTCACATAGTTAGTTAGACATGGAGTAGCTCAAGCATGTCACATTGTTTGGACAGCCTTGAGGTGTGCTTATCCTTTATGTAGATAGATATACCTCCACCTTTTGCTCTTTCATGTTCAGTGGGTGGTTGAAATATATGAAAGGCATTATAGCCATGCATTGCCAGAGTGATTTCAATAGCTTTGAACCATGTCTCAGTAACTACACAGGTGTCAGCATTCTCCAAGGTGAGGAGAGCTTCCAGGGAGTGCAGTTTCTTGTTGAGACTCCTAACATTGAGCAGTAACACCTTTAGCTTGTCCTGAGTGGCTTTTGTTATGTTGGAAGGTATGTCTGTTTGGCAATGTCTAAAATAAGCACTGTAGGGGTTGATAATGTTTTGGTCAATATCCAAAGCCTAGATGTGACAGGTGAAGACCACCTCTAGCCTGTCAACCATGTCCTCCCAGGCTGACAAGTATTGGACCCCTTTGCAGTGGGGTCCACTTCACATGACTGAATCTCAAAATATTGAATTTCATTTGACTGAAACCACAATATCTAATTTTCAAAATACGGAAAACTCATGTGCTGAAACTCATTATACTGAAAGCTTACAATGCTGAATTTCAAAATACTGAATTTTAAGCCATAGACATGCACACTTACAACACCAATGACTAACTCTTTCCAAAACTTAAAACTACTTACCCTC
>NC_056730.1:386181929-386191215 GCF_019279795.1 Protopterus annectens | reverse complement strand
CAGTGTAAGGCAGAAGAATGCCAGAGAAGCTGAAAAATAAGGTGTCCAAAACAGTGATGTAACCAATGCTTCTGTATGGTACAGATTCCTGAGCAGTGATAGCAAAGTAGCCTAGGAAGTTTGAGATGATGGTAGTAAGATGCCTTAGATCACTGGTAGAATGCACACAGTGGGACAGATGAAGAAATGAAGACATCAGAGTGAAAGTCAAAGTAGCCCCCGAATGGAAGATGAAAGAGAACAGAATAAGATGGCTCATTCACAGGTACAGGAAAGCAGAATACAATTTAATAAAGCAGATTAAGGAGAGACAACAAAAACACAACAGGGCACAAGGACATCTATCTCAAATATTGATGGAAGATCTGAGACAGTCAAACATGACTGATGAAAGCAGGACAGTGCCTTTAAATCGAGAGAGGTGGCAACAGTTAACACGACACCATAACCCCATGTAAAAATGAAAGAAAAAAGGGCTGATGATGATGATGATGATGGTGATGATGACCATTTTAAATTTGTCTGTCTGGGATTATGCAATTACCTTTTTAGTGGAATCAGTTTTTGGAATTTTGAGTTGAACTTTTGCAAATAAACAAAAATCTGCTTGCAACAGAAACATCCATAAGATAGGATGCAAAGCTAAATTAAAAAAAAAAAGAAAAAAGGAGAACATAGTCATTATTTTATACCTAATAATACAGTAAAAGAAATATACCCCTGTGCAACAAAACTTGGCACCAGAATGCAGTAATGTAAGAGGCGCTAATCATTTTATAAAAGTAATGCAGTAAATACGCTAATCATTTTATAAAAGTAATGCAGTAAATACATCACTGTGAATATATCCCTTCTACAGCTGCAGTTAAATGCCATTCTCACATCTTGAGATACAGTGACCTATGGTTATTTGTCCATTATGATTTCTGAGAGAACACAGATAAGGTGCTCACATGTGAGAAGTGTCTCCCTCTTGTTCTCTTTTTATTTTCAGAGGACTCGCAACACCTTAGGATCTCTTGCAAATATCTTATGCCCCATTAATTAGAACATTGGTCAGAAAGCAACCACTAGCAGGGATTCCTATATTTAAACCAAAGAGCAAAAGATGCTTTTAAAAAGGACTTCTTAACTGAATTCAAATTATCCTAAAAGGCTTCACAGAAGGGTGTAATCTTTTCTGCCAGTGTTTGGTAGATGTTCATATTAAAGCTGCTTGGGCCCGAGGCTTTATGAAAACATTCAGTCTCGGTTGCCTGTATAGTCACTTTTGGATAATGATGTTATAGAAGAAGCATCTCTGGCTCTTTAAGAATTTGTTGTGTTTGACCTCCTCTATAGGTTCATAGGTTTATAGGTGTTTACTAGGCTAATGACCACAAGGGCCTTTTTAAGCCTAGCCATGCATCCCAAATCTCTGAGTTCTGATACCCCTGATAAGTGTAAGCATGGGCCTGGGAGATGAACCATTTACAGGTTACCTGTTTGCATCAGAGACACAGGTGCCAAACCAGGGATGAATTTCCAGTTTCCCATCCAGTTGTCCAAGTTGCACTTGAATTGTATTAGGGAGGAACTCTGCTTCACATGGATGGGGAGCCTATTCCATAGACTGGGTAGTCTCTGGGATACATGGACTATCAAGGTTAACATGTTTGTATGAAGTCTGATTCCCCCTTCATAAATACCCCTAAAGTTAACCAAAGACTCCTAGGTTATACATCAAGCAGTATACCATTTTCCCCTGAAGGAGATTCACATATACCTCTGAGTCTCTTTAATTTATTGTATAGTTTCTGCAATACTATCAGAATATTGCTAGTTTTTTATGTTACTCTACTGTACAATGGTTTACATTCCAGGTAAGAAGAAAGGAGTTTGTGAAAAAAAATACTCCATTGTATTCTACTTTAATATTTCTCACCAAAACAAAAAAATAGCTGAATAGTACTACTGAGCCAGAAGATTACAACTAATCAATGGTAATGTAGATATCAAGCATGGTAAAATCAAAAATAATTCACAGCGATTGAAGATTTTACATTAAGACACTTCAGACTCTATTGGAAGTCAAAACAACACCTTTATAGAAACAGACAATCCAGGCTCCTTAGACGGTCCTAACAAAGTCTGCCATTTGCATTCACTATATTCAACAGTTTACTATACAAAAGCATATTTTTGCTTATGACTCACATACAGAAACACATAATATACTATGACGCACTTAGAGTTCTGGTATCCAATGCCACCTTGATCCTGTCTGCAGCTGAACAGCTACAGTTCAGTGCTAAGTTGCATGATGAACTATGTACAAGAGTATGGTTTGAATACCTTAGCAGATAGTTTTCGGATCCGAGTGACCCATAAGGGTTTTGGGTTTGAATAGTCTTTATAAATAGTTAATGTGTTAACTGTCAGTTTCTAGGTGTAGCCCATGTGTCAAGCATGTAATTTAAACTTTAGGCTTAATTATGGTGAAACAATTTGCAAAATATGCTCCATTGGGAGGTATTACGCTAGCTGCCCTTGTGGGACATTTTAAGCCTAGTCATTTTCTCTTTCAATGATGAGAATCAAACCATGAATCTGCTTTCTGTAAGCACCATAACCATTATACCACCCCACCCTCAGCAAATAATGTTTTTAAAGGATGGCCATTGTAATGCTAGCAAAGGGAAAGAGTAATGTAATTTATGAGTATATCCCTGTATTAGTTTTGTTGATTTATGATATGTTTTCTTTAGTTTGGTGTTAAAGTTAGCTCATTAATTTGTACCTCTCACAAAACACAGTGTGAATTAGGTGAGAGACAAGTTTAATGGAGGCAGTTGTTGTAAGATAGTATTTTATTCTGTGATCCAACCAAAATGCTGCATTTTGAATAGTAATTTGTATTTGCTCCACCAATGAAAGATTATCACCCACAATACAGCATAGATATTTGATTTTGAGAATGGAATAGTATCTCCAGAGGTGGTATTGATTTCAAAAGTAGGGGAGTTGTTATATTTATAATAGCTATTCATAATCAAAATGACATAGCATTTGATTGCATTTAGAATGATGATTCAGTCTTTCAAACATTTCCATTGCTTAAAAGGTACTTTGAAGACTCTTCAGCAAGTCTGTGATTTGTTGCTGAACAGAATAGTACAGTTTCACCTCTGCATTAAGTGTATGCTACAATATATGTGCACAGTATTTATACACAACACAGGCTAAATGCTAAAAAGCTAAATATTAAAGGTCTCAAGATGGAGGTCAAGGGGAGTCCTTTGTTAGCTACAAAAGGTGAAGTGAGTTCATTACCCCATTTGATGACAAATGTTATCAGTGAGGTAACTATAAAACCACCTTATGGCATGTAGATGAAAACCTAGTGTGTTTAAGTCTATTCAGCAATCCTGGATGACTTATCATATCAAATGCATTGGTAGGATTAAGAACTACACTAGCTGCTAAGCTACTAAATCTCCTATATTGTTTATTTCTGATGTATTCAATAACAGACAAAAAAGCAGGCTGTCATAAATAACTTTCACAAAATCTATACTGTACAAAGAGTATAATCTATATTGTACATTGTTTGTGAATTATTTTCTTTCCTAATGCTTTGCCTAACACATTGAGAATTGCTAGAGGCCTGAAATTGTTGGGTTCTGTGGAAGAACTCCCCCTCCCATTTATGTAAGAGAATAATATATGTTTCTTTCCAGTATTTAAGACTTTACTTTCCCTTCTACTTCTGTTTATGATATATGTCACAGGATTTGTAAGTGATTGCACTTACATTTCAATGGAGGGGTGTTGGATCCAGGAAAACCATTTTTTTTGTTTTCATAAGACCTTTTTAACTGTATGAATGTTAAATACGGGAAGCATGAATTACTTAGAAAAGTTAAAGGTGTGTTGTTGGGTGTTATCAGTTACAATAGTTCCTTTGGTGCTTACAGTGTTAACAAAAATGCATGAAAACAATTATCTAAGAATTATACATCATATTATTCCATAAACTCACATGTGAATGTGTCATTCATGTTTGTGTTTTACAGCTAGATTGTGATGCACAACAGAATGCATTTGTTGACATTTTAGCTCTGCCTCAGCCATTAAAAGATCTGAAAGATGGAATAATCTGCAGTGTAGCAGGATGGGGAAAGACCAGTAAATTCTCTCCTAAACTTTCTGACAAACTTAGAGGAGTGAATGTTACTGTTATTCACAGAGTAATATGCAACAGTCCAAAACATTAGAATCTTCATCCAGCAGTAACACAAAATATGATGTTATGTGATCCTGTCTCGCCTACATTCTGACTGATGGGTTCGGAGCCGATCCCTCGGCTCACTGGCACGCTTATGCCAAAGAGCGAAGTCTCTTATTGGCTGAGCTTACTATATCCCAGGATGCACCACTACCAGTCCCCCAGATCTCATTTGCCGCTAACTAGCGAAGACGTGGTCTCGAGCTGGCTGAGCTAAGTAGTTGGTTTTTTTCACTAACTTTCTGTCAGGAATTTGCTAATTTCTAAACAAAAAGCTGTTTTAACGGCTACTCTGTTGTTGTGTGTGTGTTTGACAATTTTTTCTGTGGAAATTTGTGTATGATTGATACTTGTTCTGGTTACAGGCTCCCTCGGTCTATAGGGCCTTCCTACCGGTTAATTCCCTTTTAAAACAACCTTAGGGTTTATTTATTCTTTGTTTCATTATACAGTGGTTGACTGTTGTTCATTTTGGTTTTTGTGTGAACGGCAAGTTAATCTTGACTTAAAATAAGTTTGTCTGTGAGAAAGTACTTATTTTTTGCTTATAATGTCTCAAGCACCTAGGCCTTCGGGCTTCAAAAAGTGCACTAAATGTAACTTTAAGATGTCTATCACGGATGACCATTCTCTGTGTGTATATTGTTTGGGCGCCAAACATTTGCAGGAGTCCTGCAGCGTGTGTCACGCTTTTTCCTCGAGGGTCCTCCAAGAGAGGAAAAATAAGCTTATATTAAAAGGCCTTGTAAAACCCTCTTTTGAAGAAGCTTTAGCATCCTCTCCTTCTCCTGCTAAGAAGAAAAGGGCGTCGGCTCCGACCAGTCCGTCGGATCCGACCGCCAAAAGACATAGGCAGGCTTCTCCTTCGGCTCCAAGGACTTCGGAGCCGAGGGCGGAACGGTCTGCCTCGATGCCACCAGTCTCGACTCCTCTGGCTTCGGAGCCGATGGCTGGGGCATCGAGAGGCGGGTCACCTTCGTCGGCTCCACTGGTCTCGGAGCCGATGAAGGTTGTCCGCCCAGACACTTCCTCCTCGGCGCCTAAGTCCTCCTCGGCACCGATGGAAACTAGTTTGGGTATTCCTTCGGCGCCGATAGTCATCAAGTCGCCTTGGAGCCGGTCCCCTAGCCCCTTGGGGCCGTTGGAGAGGCCATCTCGAACCCGTTCAGTATCCTCTAGGTCATCGAGGATGTCAGATTCGGACATAGACAGGGTGCTCCAAAGACTGTTCCAGTCCCCAGTCTTTCAAAAATTTGTTTCGGCTCCGACCCAGTTGGCTTCGGAGCTGATAGCCCATGCCCATGTCATTGCCATTCCTCCTCCGACCGCTTCGGCTCCGTCAGAGCAGGTGCTGTTGGAGCCGGTGGAGGTCTTAGGGTCAGCTCCGACCCTTACTCCAACCCCGGCCTTCGGGTCCGAGTTTGGCACACGGACTTCTTCGGCTGGACCCGGGGGTGACGTTTCGGGACCTATGCTGTCGGTTCCGAGCCTCCCTCTCGGTGCTTCGACTGCGGGACTTCCGTCTGCTATCATGGCTCCGGGGACCGGACACTCCCAGGATTCTGGGGTCCGGCTTTCAGAGCTATGAGGAGTGCGTTAGCCAAGTCTTCTTCGCCATCTCTCCGGCTTTACCGGCACCTTCCCTGGGCATGGAGACTGGGTCTTTGGCAGTTCCCTGTCCTTAGGCAGCAGAGCCCTGGGCCTGAGGTTACCCCACTGGGGTTCCCCTCCTCCTGAGGGTTCTTGAGTTGTCTTCAGAGGAGCCCCAAGGAAGAGATCGTGCAAGAGGAAGCACGTGGACTCCCAGTCTATTACATCGGACACTGATCTTGATGATGCGGAGGGGTCCCCGAAGTCGTCCTCGGATGATGTCTCATTTGCAGACATTTTAGAGATCCTCAAACAACGAGGCGGCTGGATATCAAAACCCCCCTCTGCTGATGAGTCAGTGCTTCTCAAGGCCTTTGGGGCTCAGCCCTCCGCCTCCTGGGTGTCTCTGCCCTTCGAGCTCCTGGATTTGGTTTGTCGGAGGGCGTGGGAACATCCAGATACCGTGGAACCAGTGCCTTCTCGTCCTAACAAATTTTTGTCTGCCCCACCTGAGAAGGAGTTCCTGACTAAAGGCGTGGCTGTAGATGCCATGGTGGTGGCATCTGCTACACAACAGGACGTGGCAGAGGCTTCAACGTCCGTCCATCCTCCTAATAAGGAGTCTAGGAGCATGGACCGCACGGGAAGCGCACCCTGACTTCAGCGGCCTTTACTTTAAGGTCCCTGAATTATTTGGCACATTTTACCAGGCTACAGAGGATCTGGTCAAGGAGCTGTCAGATTCCTCTCGGTAACCTACCTGAGCAGCTAGCCCAGTCGGTTAGCTCTCAGTTGGCTATCCTTACTTCAATTTCTAACTCGTCCATGAGGCTCATTTCATATGCGGCGAAGGGGCGGTAGAGCGGCAGGCACAGGCGTGGCTCTGACGGAGACAAGCCTGGCTCCGTTTGTCATTTCGGAGGCCTTCAAGTCTTCCTTCGCCGACGCTCCCTTTGATGGGTCCTCTTTGTTTGGACCTAAGGTTAAAGACACTCTTACCCGCTGTGAGCAAGAGGGAAAAACTTTATCTGCCGTAGGTGCACGTTATTCCACTCACTTTCGGCCTTATCCCAAGGCTAAAGGAGGAGGGAAGATGTGGTTCTGCAAATCACGTAAGTTTTTTCCTCAACAGCAGGAAGATTCCCCTTCTAGAGGCAGAGGACGGGGAAATTTTTCTGGGAGACACCGTCCCAGAGGCGGCAGAGGGCCCCGCAATTCTGGAGACCGCGAGTCCTTTCGTGGCTCTTCAGCCTCCCGCACTTCATGAGGGATTGCCCGGCTGTGCTGCTCCGGAGCCAGTCGGGTGCCGTTTTGCCAAGCACCTAAAAGCCTGGGAGTCTATCACTCAGGACAGATGGGTGCTTCGGATTATTGCCGGAGGTTACACCATTCCCTTCACACACTCACCCCCACCGTCCAAAAAATCCGGACCCACCACCCAGTCAAAGGGAAATTGCAGCCGCAGAAGCATTAAAGCTGCTAGAAAAAGGAGTCATCCAACCGGTCCCCACAGACCAGATCGGATCCGGAAATTACTCAAGGTTCTTTTTAGTGCCAAAAAAGACAGGGGACCTGAGACCAATATTGGATCTCAGCAGACTAAACCAATCCGTCACGAAATCCAAATTCCGAATGGTCACGTTACAATCCATTCTCCCATTGTTGGAGAAGGATGTTTGGATGTGCTCCATAGATCTCAAGGACGCCTATTATCACATACCGATACATCGGGCGTCCAGGAAGTATCTGCGCTTCAGCCTGGGAGACAGTCATTTCCAATTTTGTGCACTGCCCTTTGGTCTCACCACAGCCCCCAGGGTGTTCACCAAGTGTTTGGCAGTAGTAACTGCTCACCTGAGGAGTCTTGGATTCCAAGTGTTTCCCTATCTGGACGACTGGCTCCTGACTGCCACCACCAGTCATCTACTAATGGACAACCTCAAAGCCACCATTTCCCTGGGTGCTACCCTGGGAATTACATTCAATTGGTCAAAGTCTGTCTTGCTGCCCTCTCAGTGCATAAGGTTCATAGGAACAGAGATAGACTCAAAATTGATGCGTCTTTCTTCCTACCGAAAGGATTCAAACTTTACAAGGTCAAGTTCAAGCCCTGCTTTCAAGATCCAAAGCCCCAGCCAGGATGGTCCTGCAACTTTTAGGTTCGATGTCTGCCACGGTTCTCCTAGTTCCTCTGGCAAGATTGCACATGAGGATTCTTCAGTGGCTATTATCGACTCAATGGTCCTTTCAGAATCTTCCCCTCAATCACCCCATTATGATTACAGAAACGTGCAAACGGGACCTCCGCTGGTGGCTTCAGCCGTCCAATCTGAATCAGGGAAGACCTTTGTTATCCCTCCGGTAGCCACCCTGACAACGGATGCCTCCCAGACAGGGTGGGGGGGCATTGTCTGGGCAGGTTAGTTCAGGGTTCCTGGCTTCCAGACGAAACCTTTCTCCACATCAATGTATTGGAAATGAGGGCTGTACTTCTGTCCCTACAGGCCTCCACAAGTTTCTCCCTCAAGGCATTATCGCTATTCACACAGACAACATGTCGGTGGTCTGGTATCTAAACAAACAAGGAGGGACCAGATCTTACCCCCTTTGCAGAGAGGCCATGAGGGTGTGGGAATGGGCTGTAGCTACCAACCGTTTCTTGGTAGCGACCCACATTCCAGGGAAATCCAATATATTGGCAGACAGATTAAGCAGGACAATTCTCTCTCCTCACGAGTGGTCCCTGAACGAAACAGTAGCAGCTCAGGTTTTCAGAAGATGGGGGACGCCGTGCTGCGACCTGTTTGCAACACCACAAAACACAAAGTGCAAAAGGTTCTTCTCCTTGACTCCACATCAGGGGGAGGCAGCTATGGATGCTCTAGCACAACCTTGGCCAACAGGGCTACTTTATGCCTTTCCTCCGGTTCCACTTCTACCCAAAGTCATTCAGAAAGCTTCTCAATTGGGGTCCACAATGATACTAATTGCTCAAGACTGGCCTCGTCAGGTATGGTTTCCTACCTGAAGAAACATGCGTGGACGATCCTTGGTTTTGGATCTAACTCGGATCTGCTAATTCATCAGTCGGGACGACAACACCAGTCCCTTCGCACTTTGAAGTTGACAGCTTGGCTCCTCCACTTCCGACTTTAGTCAGAAATCACACCTTAGACCCGGAAGTTATTCACATTTTATCTTCGGCCCACAAACCCACCACTAAGAAATTGTACCTCAGTAAGTGGAAGAGGTTTGCTATCTGGGCTCAACTCAAGGGCTTAGACCCTATCACTGCCCCGATTCCAGAGGTTTTGAAATTTTTAACATCCTTGTTTAATCAAGGATCTTCAGTCTCTACTATTAAAGTCCAACTGGCAGCTATCTCTAAATTTCACGAATCCATGGATCCACCGTTGATGAGCAGCAGAT
>NC_056730.1:386161929-386174429 GCF_019279795.1 Protopterus annectens | reverse complement strand
AAGACAGGCTTGTGTGTGGTATTAATAATGATGCAGTGAGAAGGACTTTGCTTTCAGACAGTGATTTAACTTTGAATAAAGCCAGTGAGATTTGTCAGATATATGAGCTTACAGAAAAGCACACAAATATGCTTACAAATGAGAGAAACATGCAAACAGTGTCTTCCAGTGCTAATGTAGATAGTATGCAGCACAAGGTTAAAAGATACAGGCCTAAGGGTGTGGCAACTTCAGCAAAACCCAGAGCAGTTTCTGTAAAATCCAGGGCATGCTCAGTAAAGCAGTGGGGTGTCTCAGCAAAACATGTGGCAAGCCTCATAGTCAGCTGTTGTAATTCTGGAGGTAACCATGAGTCCAAATAAGAAAAGTGCTTAGCTTTTGGTCAACAGTGCCACACATGCAGAAAGTGGAATCATTTTAAAAAGTTTTGTAAATCTAAAGGAGCACATTCTTTTATTAAAAATCAGCATCCAAACAAACAAGTTGATCAATTAGAAAGCTGCAACCTTACTTTTTATGTTGATGGTGTGTCTGTGCTTGGTGAAACAGTCAATGCAGTAGATTTGTGGGCAAAGAATAAAGTGTTTTGTACTGTTCAGATTAATGGGAGACCTGTAGAGCTTAAGGTTGATACTGGTTCAAAGTGCAGCATTCAAAGTGCAATATTATGTCAGCAGAAATGTTTGCTAGTGTAAAAACTGGAGAACAACTTAATATAGCAAAGTGTGTGAAGCTTGTTGCTTATGGTGGTGAAGAAATTCAAACTGAATCCTCAGCAGTGTTTTCATGTTACTCTGATGGGAACAGCTATGACTCGCAATTTTACGTAGTCAAGAGACACATGCAGTCATTATTAGGCCTCAGAGACAGTTTGAAAATGGGACTGTTTTCATTTAATAAGGAAGTCCACTATGTAAG
The DNA here is from genome assembly GCF_019279795.1 of Protopterus annectens. NCBI lineage: Eukaryota > Metazoa > Chordata > Ceratodontiformes > Protopteridae > Protopterus > Protopterus annectens. Next base: position 386,173,511 of record NC_056730.1, on the reverse strand, counting down.
CCTGAATGATAGCTCAAATTTCATCGACTATTTTTTCTGACTATGCTGATACTTTTTAAGACAAATTAGGCAAACTTCCAGTTGTGTACTCCATGAAGTTAGAGCATGAGGTTACCCCAGTCATCATACCAGCATGGAAAGTTCCAATACATATGCAGAATAGAGTCAAGGCTGATCTAGACAGAATAGTACAGCAGGGAGTAATTTGTCCAGTAGAAAAAAAAACAACTGAATGTGTATCTTCTATGGTGGTAGCTCATAAGAAAAGCTCAGATGATATTAGAATATGTATTGATCCAAGAGATTTGAACAAAGTACTAAAATGACCTCATCATCCAATGTGTACAGTCAAGGAGGTTGCTGCCCTCATGCTAAATGTCAGTGTTTTTTCTGTCTTAGATGCAAAAAGTTAATTTTGGCAAATTTTGCTTGACCGGAAATCTTCATTGTTAACCACATTCAGTACACCATTTGGAAGGTACAGATTTTTGAGAATGTCATTTAGAATAAATTCTGCCAGTGAAGTCTTTCAATGTGCGATGAAACAATTTTTTTTGGTCAAGTCGAACATGATAGAAACCTAAGGAAAGTTCTAGAATGAGCTCATGAAGTCAATCTTGAGCTGAATCCTCAGAAATGTAAATTCATGCTACAAGAAGTTACTTATGTATGTCATTTGTTTACCAGCTCAGGCTTATGACCAGATCCTTCCAAGCAAACCTCAGTTCTTGAGATGCCAGCTACAGACAATGTTCAAGTCCTACAGAGTTTTCTTGGCATGGTCAACTATTTAGGCAAGTTCATTACATATTTGAGTCAACTTTCAGCACCACTAGGAGATCTGACATGCAAAGATGTATTTTAGTCCTCCTGAAACAGAAAATTGCCAGTCCACCTACTTTAAGATGCTATGATATTCACAAACCAGTAACTCTTTCCTGTGATGCTGCTAAGTTTGGTCTAGGTGCGGTCATTCATCAAGAGGGTAGACAAATAGCTCATGCATCATGAACTCTAACCCAAACTGAGATGCAATATGCTCAAACTGAAAAAGAACTCTTGACAATTGTGTTTGCATGTTTGAAGTTCCATGATTATATTTATGGACAACCTAGTCAAATCGAGACTGACCACCAATCTTTAGTCAGTATTTTGAGAAAGCCAATGCACACAGCTCCTGTGAGATTTCAATGCATGATGCTCAAATTGCAAAAGTACAATTTTGGTCTTGTTTGCAAAAAAGGCAAACTTCTTTATCTTGCTAATACTTTATCCTGATCACCCAGAAAAAACACTGAACAGCATGAGAATAAGAAACTTGATTTTGAAGTCATGGAAGTGAAATTGTTTTCTTCCACATGTTTTGAAGAGCTTAGAAGTCACACAGCTTCAGATCCAATCCTCCAGGAGCTCAACCACTTTATCAGTTGAGGATGGTCATCAAAGCAATCTTGTTTACCACTAGATGTGCAGCAGTATTTTCCTTGCAGAGAAGAGATTTTGATGGAAGATGGTATCATCATGAAAGGTCCAAAAGTGATTGTTTCAAAATCCTTGCAACAAGAGTACATTAAATTCCTGCATTGTGGCCACCCAGGAACTGATTCTACCAAAAGAATGGTGAGAGGTCTAGTATTTTGGCGTTCTTTGTCAAAAGATATTAATAAGGTATTTCATTGTGTTCTGTTTCTAATAGTACTAAACTGCATCATCAGTTCATAGGTTCATAGGTGCATAGGTTCATACTAGGCTATCTGCCCAAGGGCATTTATAAGCCTAGCCCAGAGTTTTGTGGCTTTTGCCACCCCTTTAGTTTGAAGGAAACTATGCCCATTATTTTGCTGTGCCTCTGTCAAGCAGTGACACTGAGGTAATCCCTGGGGTATATCTGCGATCTCCCATCCATTGGTCAAGATTTCTCTTGAACAAGGCCAGCGAGGTGCTCTGCCTCACATGTACCGGGATTTTGTTCCACAGCATAGGGAGTCTCTGGGTGATGAATCTGTCCCTCCAGCACATCCTATTAATAACCGTGTCAAGGTTTAAGTCTCCCACCCTTGTAGTTCTGAGGGATCTAGATTTTTTGAGGTGAAGCATGTTCATCAATTCTGGGTTGCACATGGCCTTGTATGTCAGGCACAGGTCACCTCTGAGCAAGCGGTAAGTGACTGAATAGAGCTGGAGTTCTTTCAGTCGGGCAGCATAAGACATATTTTTGAGACCCTTTATCCTTTTGGTGAGGAACTTTTGGGGCCTTTCCAGCTGCTGCAGGTGTCGGGTCAGATACATTCCGAATGGGGCATTGTACTCAATCATTGGTCTGATGAGTGATGAGTACAGGGGGATGATGACCTCCCTTGATCTAGATGTGAATCCTTTCATGATCAGGTGGGCAATGTAGAAGGTCTTCCTAACTACTTTAGCAACGTGAGTGTCAAACGAAAGGTTACTGTCAACCTGGGTCCCCAGATCCCTGATAACCTCTTCTGTGCTCAGTGGATTGCCACCTATATGGTAGGTAGGGGTAACCTTGTTTTTCCCGAAGGGTATGACTATGCATTTCTTGGTGTTTAATTTTAGACCATGGCTCTGGCACCAGTTATCCGTTTCTGTGAGACCCTTCCGAAGGATATCTGTGTCAGATGTGTTCTCGACTATGGCGCCCAGTTTGCAGTCATCTGCAAATTTTGTCAGCCATAACCCTCCTGTGTTTGCCTGTACTTCTGAAAAGTAGATGCCGAACAAGAGTGGGCCCAGGACTGAGCCCTGTGGGACACCACTTGTGACAGGCTTTGAGTCTGACATTGCGCCAGCAACTCTGACCCTGTGGGTTCTGTCACTTAGCCAGTTTGCAACCCATCTTGTGATGTATGGGTTTACATTTAAGCTGATGAGTTTAAAATGATACCTGAGTGGGGTATTGTGTCGAAAGCCTTTGCCAGGTCGAGGTAGGCTGTGTGGACTGCCTTTCCCTCATCAATGGCCTTGGTGACTGTTTCGAAAAAGTCAACCAAGTTTAAAAGGCATGATCTGCCTTTGACAAAGCCAAACTGGGTTGGATCCAAAGTCTGCAAGTTCCCTATGTCTTTATTTATGAGTTCCATTATGATCCTCTCCATAGCTTTGCAGATCAGGCTTGTCAAGCTGATGGGACGGTAATTTCCAGGGTCAGTGGAGGCACCGCCTTTGTGAAGTGGGACCACAGTTGCCGTGTGCCACTCCTTGGGTACGTATCCTGAGGTGAGGCTAAGATTAAACAGCTGTCCTAACTGCGGGTTTAATTCCTCATTGAGTTCGTGGAGCACACAGCCAGGGACACCATCTGGTCCCATGGATGCTGTGTTTTTCGCCTTGGAGAGAGCAGTTCTCACCTGAGCGTTAGAGATGTTTGGGGGGGCTACAATCCTCTGGTATAGATATCTCTCCTTTTGGGGGGGAGGGGGGGAAGAAGTTTGCACTGAACCTGTCAGCCAGTATGTTGGCAATGTCTGTAGGTACAGTAATTTTCACATCATTTTGAGCTAATTCTGAGCATATCTGTGAGTTTCCTCCCAGGTTTCTAACATAGCTAAAGAAGGCCTTATGATTGTCTTTTGAGTCCTTAGCGATTTTTCTCTCAAAATTTGCCTTGGATGATTTTATGAGAGCTCGTAGTTTTTTACTTATAATGATCAAAGGTGTCTTACCTTTTAAGGATTTTGCTCTATCTTGTAGTAGCTTCCTCCTTTTGTTGTAGAGCTTGTTTATGGCTGGGGTCCACCAGACTGGACGCTTGCCTTTGGTACAAAGAGTCTTTGTTTTGTTTGGGATTGCCTGATCCATGCAGTCCTGTAGGTGCTGGTAGAAGGCATTTGTAAGTGATTCAGCGGCTTCAGTAATGGTTTCTGCAGGCTCGGGGGCCTTAAAGAGACCACACTAGTCTTTAGAAGTGTGAAGTCGGCTTTTGAGAAGTTCTTCACTGTGGTCTTTTTTATCTCAGGTAGGGGCGGGATGTGGACCTCCAGTGAGATTAGTTTATGATCTGATCTCACCAGTGAGGGGTATACTTCGGTGTTGAACATTGTGACCCCATGTTCGTGATGATGAGATCGAGTATGTTTTCACCTCTTGTGGGGATGGTGACTAGTTGTTCCATGGCATTTGAGTTTATGAACTCTAGGAACCTTTGGGCTAGAGTGTTGGGGCTTGAGTAGTGATCCCAGTCTATATTTGGGTAGTTGAAGTCACCTAGTATGATGGTGTTTGGAGATACATTTATCCCTTCCAGTGTTTTCAGGAAAGCTATGTGAGGTTCCTGAGTTTGAGAGGGTGGCCTGTAACATGCTACAAATTGCAGAGCAGTCTTGCCTATGGTTAATTGCACCTGGATGGTCTCCGATGCATCGCGTTGCCACCAACCTTGAGGTGTGGGTGTCCTTGATGAATATGGACACCCCCCCTCCTTTCTTGGTGGTGTCCGGATTTTGGGGCCGGAACGCATGATATGAGGTAAAACCTGATAGTGCCGGTGTGCTCTCAGGAGCCTTGAACCAGGTTTCAGTCACAGCACAGACATCAATGTTCTCCATACTGAGAAGGGCCTCGAGTGCGTGCATCTTGAGGTTGAGACTTCTGGCATTGAGCATCATTACCCTTAGTTTTTTTCCTTTTTTGTGTTCTAGGGTGGTAGGTTTAGAATTTGAGCCTTGCCTAAAAAAGGCACTATGGGGGTGGCAAGAGCCTTTGCCAATATCCGGAAGCCCAGGGGTGACAGGTGCAAGCTGTCCCTTGCGAAGCAGCGTGGCTTGTCCAGCATATCATCCCAGGCAGACAGACATTGGATCCCCTTTGAATGACACCAGAGTTTAAGCCAATTATTAAAGCTGATCATCTTATCTCTGTATTGTGGCATCATTTTGGTGAAGGTAGGATACTGCTCAAGGTCAGGGTCATACCTGCCTGGGCTACATAATCAGAGAGCTCCTCTATGTCTCTTTTCATGTAGTCCAAGGAGGTACGTCTCAGGTCGTTTACACCAGCGTGGACAATGACTGAGTCGTACTTGTACCTGCTGTTGAGAGACCTGAGTGCTTGCGTTATGTGGCGGATTCTAGCTCCCGACAGGCAGCTTACTGTGACCTTCTCCTTACTCAATCTGGTGAGCGGGACGTCAGTGTGTCTGACTATGGAGTCACCAATGATGAGTGTGTCTGGCATTGTGTTTGGCCTTAAGTGCTGTGACTGTTTGGCACACTGACTATGTGGTCTATGTGTTTCATGTGTTGTGTCCTGAGGTGGCAGTTGTTTGGGTGTCTGCTTTGGTGGCCTCTGCTGTTTTGGTAGATTTTTGATCAGAGCCTCCGAGTATGTCTTTGTGTGTTTATGTGTATGATTTGAAGTTGTGATAGTACTATGTGAGACTGGGTTTGTGGTGAGTGTGGTTACCTTCTCCTCCTGTCTGGTCTTGCCAGTCCTATGTTGAGAGAGCTCAGCCTCCAGTTTGGCTGTATAGTTGCATCTCTCGCATGTATTTGTGTTTTGTGGGAGAAGGAGAGGGTTGTCTGTGTACATGAGGCAACTGTAACATTGCCTCAATATTCCCAGGTTCACCAGCTGAGCAGGAGACACTAGCAACTGATCCCTCGACATGCTAGAAGGAATAGACAAAAACTTAAAAAGACTCAGGGGGATGTGGGTGATTGAGAAAAGGGGTTTTAGGCTGGTGGGGTACTATGTATAATAAAAGTGCTATACCAAAGTAAAAAAGTACTTTAGGAGCAAGTGCTAGGCTTTACAGATAGAGAATAGTCTACTAGGAGTCAAGTAGAGCTGAACTTTTTAGATATAGAATACGCTGGTTAGATCAGCAATACAGTTCAAGGAAGGCTGTTTTAAGGGAAAATTTGAAGAGTGGACTTTAGGTAGCCCAAATAGTTTAACCTTTGTTAACCGCCGCTGCTCTTGTGTGCTCCTGTAGCAACTCCGCTCTAAATCGTGCTAAATCGTGCTAACGCGCGCTTTAGCGTGCTTTATAGAAGGGGTTGAAAAGAGCTAGGAATTGACCCAAAATGGCCAATGGACTACTAGTTTCTGGCTTGTACCACTCCGAAATGGACGAATAGGCTGCTCAGTGCTTCCCACTCCCACTAGTAAGCAAAGAAGCTTCCCTTTTCCAAATATGGATTCCAAAGCTGGATTCCAGAACTACCTTGGTCGACAGTAGCTACAGATATTTTCAAATGGAATGGTCAACATTAGTTGGTCTTAGTAGACAAATTGGTTTGAGATTGACCTGTTTTCTAACCTAACATCCAGCACTGTCATTACTAAGTTGAAGAGACAAGCTTCTGTCCACGGGAGCCTGCACAGAGTAACTTTTGACAATGGTGCACAGTTCAAAAGATTTGCTGAAACATGGGACTTTGTTCATGTTACTAGTAGTCCTGAATATCCAAAGTCAAATGGCTTGGCTGAACATGCAGTTCAAAGTGCAAAACAGCAGTTAAGGAAATCAAAACGAGACAATACCAATGTTTTACTAAATCCCTGAATCTCAATTAACATTCTTTGTGATAATCACCTTGGTTCACCTGCCCAGAGGTTAATGTCTAGACAAACCAGAACCACGCTACCAATCAGTAAGAATTTGTCAGTTCCATCTGCCAAAAACAACAAAGTAGTAAAAGCTCAACTTCTAAAAGAGCATTTGTCCCAAAAGAACTACTATGACAAAACCAGCAAACCTCTGAATCCATTAAAGAAGGAGAGATAGTGAGAATGCAGACAACAAAAGGATTTGATTGAATTGGATTTGTAAAACATTTGTGTGAAGAACCTAGATCGTACATCATGGCATCACAAGGGATGGAATTTAGGCAGAATCAGAAAAGTTTATTACAGGTGCCCGAGCCAGTGCTACAGCATCTTGCCTGTAATGGAGACTCTAATTCTCAGAGTGATTTCTCCAATGTTCCTGTTCCAGAGAACATTTCATCATCTGTTCCTGTTCCTGAGCGTATCTGTGAAAATTTGGACGGGTAACATTTCCCAGTGACTGTCCTTGTTGCTAAACTCAGTTTTAACTATTACATTACGAGGTCAGGTCATATCTCAAAACCTATTTCTAGATACACAGCAACCTGGACACAATTGTATTGTTTGTTATTGTCTATATAATTTGCATGACTATTCAATTGTCATTGTCAATGCAAGGCAGATAGTCAAAGAGGGAGGATGTAGATAAGAGTGTATGATGCACCTTTAAGAAGCATTTTAGTTGACAGGCACGTGCATATAAGTACTGAGCACATGCAAGCAGAGTGCCATTTTGAGTGAGCAGCCAGAGTGAAAGCATGTATGTATGTAGCAGTCAGTCATTCAGTTAGTTCATTTAAGTTTAATGTTCCAGTCATCCATACTGATGTGTTTGTGTGTAATAAACTACTTAAATGAACGCCCAAGCCTCATCATCTTATTTGAATACATAAGATGAGTGATACATAAGAGTGATATGAGTAAAGACGTACAAATTGATAAACTGTGTATAGATTCTAAAATTCATTCTCAGAAACAACCAATTATAGATATATTTACAAAATCTAATGCAAAACTGTTTGGCTACATAAAGAGGGGTGATAAATTGTCCTAATAACATCCAGGTAACCTCAGACATTGAAATCAAATTATATTGAAAAAGAACTGCGCAAACTGGACCAACACAGAGCACAAGGAGGAGATGAAATTAGTAAAGGATGACCTGAGAAGGCTTTAGCATGAACTTACAGTACCATTTTATCTGCTATTCACTAGGTCATATAAATATGGGAGAGTCCTCAAGATTGGAGACATGCATCTGTTAAACCTGTCTTTAATGGGAATGCAAGTAAAATAAACCCAGAGTCATACAGACCCATACGTTTACTTTCTTGTTGTAGACAAATAATGGAGAGGGTTATATTGGATAAATTATTGTCAAGAATTGGCAAGGTTGGAACTAGAAACCATATATTCACATGCATATGTTGAAAATAGATCTATTTCCACCTATAACATGATATTCTATAACAATATAATAACAACTATGAATGAAAAATTGTGCTGTGATGTGATTCTGAACAAATGAAATTCAAGGTTATAGTCAGGGTGTTCCATGGGGCTCACTCCTGAGCCCCTGCTTGTTTAGATTGTATCTTTCAGATATACCTTTTTCATCTGAGGTTTTCAACAGTCTGTATGTCTTCAAAATAACTTGAATAAATTGACCATTTTTGCACAGGAGAATAATATGATTATAAATACATCAGAAACTAATTATGTGAGATTTGGGAGACCTAAAGTGAAAGGTGAATATTTAATACACCACACACTGATTGAAACTGTAGATTCGTTTAAGGACCAGGCAATATGTATAGATCCAGCTTTGAGTTTTTCTAATCATATCAACCAATTGTTTAATGGTAGTTCTTGTATAGGTTGTATAAAAAATGTATAAAGTCTAGAAAATCAGAAATGATGAAATCATTGTTTGTTAGTTACATTAGATCCAAACTTGAGTATGGAATAACAATATAGAAACCTTATAAGAAAACAAACATGAGTAAACTGGAAATAGTATAGTATAAATATACCAAGAGCATCCATGTATGTGAAAATGTTAAGTTATTATGAATGACTAAAATATCTGAACTTGGACCTTATTCAGGTATATAGGACCTTTAGACATTACTACATCCGGGAATGTTTGAGGTTATCAAAAAGTAGTAGAGAATCATCAGACAACCTGTATAGAAGATTCTATAAGAATGAAAAGTGTACTAATTGGTTTTCCGAGAGAGTAGCTAATGCATGGAATAGACTACCAAACTACATTAAAGCAATCACTAGTTTAGATATTTTTAAGAACAACCTGGACACTTATTATGAGAATAACTGTTTTGATATATTGGCAGGCTAGAAGGGCATTATTGACCGCGCCTGAAACATTTGTATGTATGGATGTATGCATGTATATTTTATACTGTTCAAGGCTTAATAAAAAACAAAATGCTGGCAATATTCAAAATGTTTAGTGCAGAGTTAGTGCCTTTGTTTTCCCTAGGTTCTAAGACTTCTTCAGACTATGGAATGACTGCAGAAAAAAAGGTCATGCTAGACTTGTGAAATCAAGCCAACTGCTATAAAACCCAGAATTAAAAATACATATCAGTTTTAGGCACATTACATCACAAACATGTGAGTAGATCCAGCGATCATTTCTTGTTAGTGCTGCAGTATTGTTCCTTTCTAGAAACATTTACTCTTGGTAATCTCATTCATTCTTGACAGAACACAGGCATTCAGCATAACTTGACATCTCATCTCCTCCACTTCCAGAAGTGTTAAGGCAGATTCCTAATTGTGTAATTCCACCTGTCTTAATATATAAAAACAGGATTTGGTAAAACAATCTCAAAGCTTGTGCTGTATTTGTATCATGTACTGTTCACACACTTCTTACATGGTGCAGACAAGTATTCATGAATCCCGGCCATTCAGTTATTTTACCGATTTTGCCAACAGAATTGCTGGAGTATTATTCCACATAAATCACATTGGCCAACTTGCTATTGAACAAACACTTTCCTTTGTATGATCTGTTGCTAGCCCCCCAAAAGTGACTCCTCTACACATGTATTGACAATGCCGACATGCCACACAAGGAAATGTCCCTATCCTGCAAAGAGCCCTAATAGCAGCTGGACCTTCCAACAAGGTCTTGATTTTTTTTCTTTTATGTGTACAGATACATTCTCCAGTTGCTGCCCCAAAAACTTTACATTTCCTCTCCAGGATTCTGCATTTATTCTAGCCACCTGGCAGTGTGAACATTGGCTCTATATGATTATCAGTGTTGATGTGACACCATGATCTCATGTGCAAAAATCGGAAAAAGAGGGTTATTTATAGATGAAAGGATGTTTCTTTTGGCCTATGAATCCTTTTAATAGGTTAACTTTGTGGATATCTGATATTTGACTTGTCTGCTGTCCAGAGTATACATATATATATATATATATATATATATATATATATATATATATATATATATATTTGAGGACATTAGTAATGATGGTGTTAGACTGGCTGTAGCAAAAACCACTTGCGCATAATTCTTCCTTAGACTCTGAACATTAGCCAGACCACTGTTGTGAGTCTGATGTTAGTCATGTTATTCTGATGGCCTGTGATTTAACTATGATGTCTTAATGCAAAATAGAAGCATAATGTTGTCATCTAGATAATTGCTGGCAGTCAGGAGTTATTTTTATAATATCCAAATGTAACTGCATGCTCACATCCTTTTTATACAAGCTGTGACACTGCCAACTCAGCTATCTGGAATTTTGTGGATGGCCGTGTGTCATTTGGGAATATTAATGATTCATATGCTTGTCTTACAAATGTGAGAGAACTATATGTTATGTGTATATTAAACTACTGGTGCAGATGTGTGTGTTGAACTGTATGTTATATACTGAGCTTCAGGAATGTAACCACAGTGTACCCTACTGGAAAACAACAGAAATGTATATAAACTATATACCTGTGCAAATGTATGTTTTAATAGTAGAAGCTGGAACATACAGAGTCAACTTGCAAAACTTCAACTGAGAGATATGTATTTTTCACATAGAAATTTTGTTAAGTTTCTGTTAGCTTGGGAACTGAAGGCAGGTGACAAAGAGTAATGTCATCCAGGCTAACCCAGCAGTAATATGTGAGATTAATTTAAGTCAGATAGAGAGTCTGGGACATTTTTTTATCTTGTCTTGGACCTAGAAACATCCATCACCTGCATTTGCCTTGCTCTGTAAGTAAGTTATTTAGGGCATATTATATTTTAGACATAGATAGGAATATAATAAAGATTAGTTTAGATGTTCTCTGTATTTATTTGAGACTATCCTGCAATATTGTTTTAAAATATTTCCTGTGATTCTGAACTCTTTAGTTACTGTGTTGTTTGAATATTGTCGTGTTCTTTTATTATTTATTATTAACTATATTTAAACCTTTTAATTGCAGCTGGTTTGTTTAGAGATATTAAAGCTCTTAGATTTCTTGCACATGTATTTGGTGACACTGTATAGGTCACTCCAATAGCCTTGCTTGTGGTCACACTCACCATTTGGGTAACAGTAACATTACACAGTAGGATTGGGAACCCTTTGTAAGGGCCTTAGAGTAGCTTATAATTAGTGGTTGGTGGCAGTGTTAACTACCTTATAGTCTGGGCAGAAGGGGACATAGCTAGTAAACCTGTGCCAGCCTTCCCCAGGAGTGTCTGTGCGTTTGTATATAAATAAAATCTCAAAGTGCATATGTGTGTGTGTGTGTGTGTGTGTGTGTGTGTGTGTGTGTGTGTGTGTGTGTGTGTGTGTGTGTGTGTGTGTGTGTGTGTGTGTGTGTGTGTGTGTGTGTGTGTGTGTGTGTGTGTGTGTGTGTGTGTGTGTGCATGTCAGCTACTTGGGCAGGAACATGAAACACTGGGTGGAAAGAGAGGGTGCTGGAGATCTTGGCTTGACCCCTCAACTGAGCTCTTAACCCTATAGCTTTGGCAGGGA